>NW_027478938.1:0-350910 GCF_051014685.1 Ptiloglossa arizonensis
GTATAACGTATAACGTATAACGTATAACGTATAACGTATAACGTATAACGTATAACGTATAACGTATAACGTATAACGTATAACGTATAACGTATAACGTATAACGTATAACGTATAACGTATAAAACGTATAACGTATAACGTATAACGTATAACGTATAACGTATAACGTATAACGTATAACGTATAACGTATAACGTATAACGTATAACGTATAACGTATAACGTATAACGTATAACGTATAACGTATAACGTATAACGTATAACGTATAACGTATAACGTATAACGTATAACGTATAACGTATAACGTATAACGTATAACGTATAACGTATAACGTATAACGTATAACGTATAACGTATAACGTATAACGTATAACGTATAACGTATAACGTATAACGTATAACGTATAACGTATAACGTATAACGTATAACGTATAACGTATAACGTATAACGTATAACGTATAACGTATAACGTATAACGTATAACGTATAACGTATAACGTATAACGTATAACGTATAACGTATAACGTATAACGTATAACGTATAACGTATAACGTATAACGTATAACGTATAACGTATAACGTATAACGTATAACGTATAACGTATAACGTATAACGTATAACGTATAACGTATAACGTATAACGTATAACGTATAACGTATAACGTATAACGTATAACGTATAACGTATAACGTATAACGTATAACGTATAACGTATAACGTATAACGTATAACGTATAACGTATAACGTATAACGTATAACGTATAACGTATAACGTATAACGTATAACGTATAACGTATAACGTATAACGTATAACGTATAACGTATAACGTATAACGTATAACGTATAACGTATAACGTATAACGTATAACGTATAACGTATAACGTATAACGTATAACGTATAACGTATAACGTATAACGTATAACGTATAACGTATAACGTATAACGTATAACGTATAACGTATAACGTATAACGTATAACGTATAACGTATAACGTATAACGTATAACGTATAACGTATAACGTATAACGTATAACGTATAACGTATAACGTATAACGTATAACGTATAACGTATAACGTATAACGTATAACGTATAACGTATAACGTATAACGTATAACGTATAACGTATAACGTATAACGTATAACGTAAAAGTATAACGTATAACGTATAACGTATAACGTATAACGTATAACGTATAACGTATAACGTATAACGTATAACGTATAATATATAACGTATAACGTATATCGTATAACGTATACGTATAACGTATAACGTATAACGTATAACGTATAACGTATAACGTATAACGTATAACGTATAACGTATAACGTATAACGTATAACGTATAACGTATAACGTATAACGTATAACGTATAACGTATAACGTATAACGTATAACGTATAACGTATAACGTATAACGTATAACGTATAACGTATAACGTATAACGTATAACGTATAACGTATAACGTATAACGTATAACGTATAACGTATAACGTATAACGTATAACGTATAACGTATAACGTATAACGTATAACGTATAACGTATAACGTATAACGTATAACGTATAACGTATAACGTATAACGTATAACGTATAACGTATAACGTATAACGTATAACGTATAACGTATAACGTATAACGTATAACGTATAACGTATAACGTTATATAACGTATAACGTATAACGTATAACGTATAACGTATAACGTATAACGTATAACGTATAACGTATAACGTATAACGTATAACGTATAACGTATAACGTATAACGTATAACGTATAACGTATAACGTATAACGTATAACGTATAACGTATAACGTATAACGTATAACGTATAACGTATAACGTATAACGTATAACGTATAACGTATAACGTATAACGTATAACGTATAACGTATAACGTATAACGTATAACGTATAACGTATAACGTATAACGTATAACGTATAACGTATAACGTATACGTATAACGTATAACGTATAACGTATAACGTATAACGTATAACGTATAACGCATAACGTATAACGTATAACGCATAACGTATAATATATAACGTATAACGTATAACGTATAACGTATATCGTATAACGTATATCGTATAACGTATAACGTATAACGTAAAACGTTTAACGTATAACCGTATAACGTACTAACGTATAACGTATAACGTATAACGTATAACGTATAACATATAACGTATAACGTATAACGTATAACGTATAACGTATAACGTATAACGTTTAACGTATAACGTATAACGTATAACGTATAACGTAAAACGTTTAACGTATAACCTATAACGTCTAACGTATAACGTATAACGTATAACGTATAACGTATAACGTATAACGTATAACGTATAACGTATAACGTATAACGTATAACGTATAACGTATAACGTATAACGTATAACGTATAACGTATAACGTATAACGTTTAACGTATAACGTATAACGTATAACGTATAACGTATACGTATAACGTATAACGTATAACGTATAACGTATAACGTATACGTTAACGTATAACGTATAACGTATAACGTATAACGTATAACGTATAACGTATAACGTATAACGTATAACGTATAACGTATAACGTATAACGTATAACGTATAACGTATAACGTATAACGTATAACGTATAACGTATAACGTATAACGTATAACGTATAACGTATAACGTATAACGTATAACGTATAACGTATAACGTATAACGTATAACGTATAACGTATAACGTATAACGTATACGTAACGTATAACGTATAACGTATAACGTATAACGTATAACGTATAACGTATAACGTATAACGTATAACGTATAACGTATAACGTATAACGTATAACGTATAACGTATAACGTATAACGTATAACGTATAACGTATAACGTATAACGTATAACGTATAACGTATAACGTATAACGTTTAACGTATAACGTATAACGTATAACGTATAACGTATAACGTATAACGTATAACGTATAACGTATAACGTATAACGTATAACGTATAACGTATAACGTATAACGTATAACGTATAACGTATAACGTATAACGTATAACGCATAACGTATAACGTATAACGCATAACGTATAATATATAACGTATAACGTATATCGTATAACGTATATCGTATAACGTATAACGTATAACGTAAAACGTTTAACGTATAACCTATAACGTCTAACGTATAACGTATAACGTATAACGTATAACGTATAACGTATAACGTATAACGTATAACGTATAACGTATAACGTATAACGTATAACGTATAACGTATAACGTATAACGTATAACGTTTAACGTATAACGTATAACGTATAACGTATAACGTATAACGTATAACGTATAACGTATAACGTACAACGTATAACGTATAACGTAAAACGTATAACGTATAACGTATAACGTATAACGTATAACGTATAACGTATAACGTATAACGTATAACGTATAACGTATAACGTATAACGTATAACGTATAACGTTTAACGTATAACGTATAACGTATAACGTATTACGTATAACGTATAACGTTTAACGTATAACGTATAACGTATAACGTATAACGTATAACGTATAACGTATAACGTATAACGTTTAACGTATAACGTATAACGTATAACGTATAACGTATATCGTATAACGTATATCGTATAACGTATAACGTATAACGTAAAACGTTTAACGTATAACCTATAACGTCTAACGTATAACGTATAACGTATAACGTATAACGTATAACGTATAACGTATAACGTATAACGTATAACGTATAACGTATAACGTATAACGTATAACGTATAACGTATAACGTATAACGTATAACGTTTAACGTATAACGTATAACGTATAACGTATAACGTATAACGTATAACGTATAACGTATAACGTATAACGTATAACGTATAACGTATAACGTATAACGTATAACGTATAACGTATAACGTATAACGTATAACGTATAACGTATAACGTATAACGTATAACGTATAACGTATAACGTATAACGTATAACGTATAACGTATAACGTATAACGTATAACGTATAACGTTTAACGTATAACGTATAACGTATAACGTATAACGTATAACGTATAACGTATAACGTATAACGTATAACGCATAACGTATAACGTATAACGTATAACGTAAAACGTATAACGTATAACGTATAACGTATAACGTATAACGTATAACGCATAACGTATAACGTATAACGCATAACGTATAATATATAACGTATAACGTATATCGTATAACGTATATCGTATAACGTATAACGTATAACGTAAAACGTTTAACGTATAACCTATAACGTCTAACGTATAACGTATAACGTATAACGTATAACGTATAACGTATAACGTATAACGTATAACGTATAACGTATAACGTATAACGTATAACGTATAACGTATAACGTTTAACGTATAACGTATAACGTATAACGTATAACGTATAACGTATAACGTATAACGTATAACGTACAACGTATAACGTATAACGTAAAACGTATAACGTATAACGTATAACGTATAACGTATAACGTATAACGTATAACGTATAACGTATAACGTATAACGTATAACGTATAACGTATAACGTATAACGTTTAACGTATAACGTATAACGTATAACGTATTACGTATAACGTATAACGTTTAACGTATAACGTATAACGTATAACGTATAACGTATAACGTATAACGTATAACGTATAACGTTTAACGTATAACGTATAACGTATAACGTATAACGTATAACGTATAACGTATAACGTATAACGTATAACGTATAACGTATAACGTATAACGTAAAACGTATAACGAATAACGTATGACGTATAACGTATAACGTATGACGTATCACGTATAAGGTATGACCTATAACGCATAACGTATAGCGTATAACGCATAACGTATAACGTATAACGTATAACGTATAACGTATAACGTATAACGTATAACGTATAACGTATAACGTATAACCTATAACGTATAACGTATAACGTATAACGTATAACGTATAACGTATAACGTATAACGTATAACGTATAACGTATAACGTATAACGTATAACGTATAACGTATAATGTATAACGTATAACGTATAACATATAACGTAAAACGTATAACGTATAACGTATAACGTATAACGTATAACGTATAACGTATAACGTATAACGTATAACGTATAACGTATAACGTATAACGTACAACGTATAACGTACAACGTATAACGTAGAACGTATAACCTATAACGTATAACGTATAACGTATAACGTATAACGTATAACGTATAACGTATAACGTATAAAGTATAACGTATAACGTATAACGTATAACGAATAACGTATAACGTACAACGTATAACGTATAACGTATATCGTAGAACGTATAACGTATAACGTATAACGTTTAACGTATAACGTATAACGTATAACGTATAACGTACAACGTATAACGTACAACGTATAACGAATAACGTATATCGTATAACGTATAACGTATAACGTATAACGTATAATGTATAACGCATAACGTATAACGTATAGCGTATAACGTATAACGTATAACGTATAACGTATAACGTATAACGTATAACGTATAACGTATAGCGTATAACGTTTAACGTATAACGTATAACGTATAACGTATAACGTATAACGTATAACGTATATCGTATAACGTATAACGTATAACGTATAACGTATAACGTATAACGTATAACGTATAACGTATAACGTATAACGTATAACGTACAGCGTATAACGTCAAACGTATAACGTATAACGTATAACGTATAACGTATAACGTATAACGCATAACGTATAACGTATAACGTATAACGCATAACGTATAACGTATAACGTATAACGTATAACGTATAACGTATAACGTATAACGTATAACGTATAACGTATAACGTACAACGTATAACGTATAACGTATAACGTATAGCGTTTAACGTATAACGTATAACGTATAACGTATAACGTATAACGTATAACGTATAACGTATAACGTATAACGTATAACGTATAACGTAAAACGTATAACGTATAACGTATAACGTATAACGTATAACGTATAACGTATAACGTATAACGTATAACGTATAACGTATAACGTATAACGTATAACGTATAACGTATATCGTATAACGTATAACGTATAACGTATAACGTATAACGTATAACGTATAACGTATAACGTATAACGTATAACGTATAACGTATAACGTATAACGTATAACGTATAACGTATAACGTATAACGTATAACGTATAACGTAAAACGTATAACGTATAACGTATAACGTATAACGTATAACGTATAACGTATAACGTATAACGTATAACGTATAACGTATAACGTATAACGTATAACGTATAACGTATAACGTATAACGTATAACGTATAACGTATAACGTATTACGTATAACGTATAACGTTTAACGTATAACGTATAACGTATAACGTATAACGTATAACGTATAACGTATAACGTATAACGTATAACGTATAACGTATAACGTATAACGTAAAACGTATAACGAATAACGTATGACGTATAACGTATAACGTATGACGTATCACGTATAAGGTATGACCTATAACGCATAACGTATAGCGTATAACGCATAACGTATAACGTATAACGTATAACGTATAACGTATAACGTATAACGTATAACGTATAACGTATAACGTATAACGTATAACCTATAACGTATAACGTATAACGTATAACGTATAACGTATAACGTATAACGTATAACGTATAACGTATAACGTATAACGTATAACGTATAACGTATAACGTATAATGTATAACGTATAACGTATAACGTATAACGTAAAACGTATAACGTATAACGTATAACGTATAACGTATAACGTATAACGTATAACGTATAACGTATAACGTATAACGTATAACGTACAACTTATAACGTACAACGTATAACGTAGAACGTATAACCTATAACGTATAACGTATAACGTATAACGTATAACGTATAACGTATAACGTATAACGTATAACGTATAAAGTATAACGTATAACGTATAACGTATAACGAATAACGTATAACGTACAACGTATAACGTATAACGTATATCGTAGAACGTATAACGTATAACGTATAACGTTTAACGTATAACGTATAACGTATAACGTATAACGTACAATGTATAACGTACAACGTATAACGTATAACGTATATCGTATAACGTATAACGTATAACGTATAACGTATAACGTATAACGCATAACGTATAACGTATAGCGTATAACCTATAACGTATAACGTATAACGTATAACGTATAACGTATAACGTATAGCGTATAACGTTTAACGTATAACGTATAACGTATAACGTATAACGTATAACGTATAACGTATAACGTATAACGTATAACGTATAACGTATAACGTATAACGTATAACGTATAACGTATAACGTATAACGTATAACGTATAACGTGTAACGTACAGCGTATAACGTCAAACGTATAACGTATAACGTATAACGTATAACGTATAACGTATAACGTATAACGCATAACGTATAACGTATAACGTATAACGCATAACGTATAACGTATAACGTATAACGTAAAACGTTTAACGTATAACCTATAACGTCTAACGTATAACGTATAACGTATAACGTATACCGTATAACGTATAACGTATAACGTATAACGTATAACGTATAACGTATAACGTATAACGTATAACGTATAACGTATAACGTATAACGTATTACGTATAACGTATAACGTTTAACGTATAACGTATAACGTATAACGTATAACGTATAACGTATAACGTATAACGTATAACGTATAACGTATAACGTATAACGTATAACGTAAAACGTATAACGAATAACGTATGACGTATAACGTATAACGTATGACGTATCACGTATAAGGTATGACCTATAACGCATAACGTATAGCGTATAACGCATAACGTATAACGTATAACGTATAACGTATAACGTATAACGTATAACGTATAACGTATAACGAATAGCGTATAACGTTTAACGTATAACGTATAACGTATAACGTATAACGTATAACGTATTACGTATAACGTATAACGTATAACGTATAACGTATAACGTATAACGTACAGCGTATAACGTCAAACGTATAACGTATAACGTATAACGTATAACGCATAACGCATAACGTATAACGTATAACGTATAACGCATAACGTATGTCGTATAACGTACAACGTATAACGTATAACGTATAACGTATAACGTATAACGTATAACGTATAACGTATAACGTATAACGTATAACGTATAACGTATAACGTACAGCGTATAACGTCAAACGTATAACGTATAACGTATAAGGAATAACGTATAACGTATAACGTTTAACGTATAACGTATAACGCATAACGTATAACTTATAACGTAAAACGTATTACATATTACGTATAACGAGTAACGTATAACGTGTAACGTATAACGTATAACGTATAACGTATAACGTATAACGCATAATATATAACGTATAACGTTTAACGTATAACGTATATCGTATAACGTATAACGTATAACGTATAACGTATAACGCAAAACGTTTAACGTATAACCTATAACGTCTAACGTATAACGTATAACGTATAACGTATACCCTATAACGCATAACGTATAACGTATAACGTATATCGTATAACGTATAACGTATAACGTAAAACGTATAACGTATAACGTATAACGTATAACGTATAACGTATAACGTATAACGTATAACGTATAACGTATAACGTATAACGTATAACGTATAACGTATAACGTATAACGTATAACGTATAACGTATAACGTATAACGTATAACGTATAACGTATAACGTATAACGTATAACGTATAACGTATAACGTATAACGTATAACGTATAACGTATAACGTATAACGTATAATGTATAACGTGTAACTTATAACGTATAACGTAAAACGTATAACATATAACGTATAACGTATAACGTATAACGTATAACGTATAACGTATAACGTATAACGTATTACGTATAACGTATAACGTATAACGTATATCCTATAACGCATAACGTATAACGTATAACGTATATCGTATAACGTATAACGTATAACGTATAACGTATAACGTATAACGTATAACGTATAACGTATAACGTATAACGTATAACGTATAACGTATAACGTATAACGTATAACGTTTAACGTATAACGTATAACGTATAACGTATAACGTATAACGTATAACGTATAACGTATAACGTATAACGTATCACGTATAACGTATAACGTATAACGTATAACGTATATCCTATAACGCATAACGTATAACGTATAACGTATAACGTATAACGTATAACGTATAACGTATAACGTATAACGTATAACGTATAACGTATAACGTATAACGTATAACGTATAACGTATAACGTATAACGTATAACGTATAACGTATAACGTATAACGTATAACGTATAACGTATAACGTATAACGTATAACGTATAACGTATAACTTATAACGCATAACGTATAACGTATAACGCATAACGCATAACGTATAACGTATAACGTATAACGTATAATATATAACGTATAACGTATAACGTATAACGTATATCGTATAACGTATAACGTATTACGTATAACGTATAACGTACAGCGTATAACGCCAAACGTATAACGTATAACGTATAACGTATAACGTATAACGCATAACGTATAACGTATAACGTATAACGCATAACGTATAACGTGTAACGTATAACGTATAACGTATAAAGTATAACGTATAACGTATAACGTACAACGTATAACGTATAACGTATATCGTATAACGTATTACGTATAACGTATAACGTTTAACGTATAACGTATAACGTATAACGTATAACGTATAACGTATAACGTATAACGTATAACGTATAACGTTTAACGTATAACGTATAACGTATAACGTATAACGTATAACGTATAACGTATAACGTATAACGTATAACGTAAAACGTATAACGAATAACGTATAACGTATAACGTATCACGTATGACGTATCACGTATAAGGTATGACCTATAACGCATAACGTATAGCGTATAACGCATAACGTATAACGTATAACGTATAACGTATAACGTATAACGTATAACGTATAACGTATAACGTATAACGTATAACGTATAACGTATAACGTATAACGTATAACGTATAACGTATAACGTATTACGTATAACGTATAACGTATAAGGTATAACGTATAACGTGTAACGTATAACGTTTAACGTATAACGTATAACGTATAACGTATAACGTATAACGTATAACGTATAACGTATAACGTATAACGTATAACGTATAACGTATAACGTATAACGTATAACGTATATCCTATAACGCATAACGTATAACGTATAACGTATATCGTATAACGTATAACGTATAACGTATAACGTATAACGTATAACGTATAACGTATAACGTATAACGTATAACGTATAACGTATAACGTATAACGTATAACGTATAACGTACAACGTATAACGTATAACGTATATCGTATAACGTATTACGTATAACGTATAACGTTTAACGTATAACGTATAACGTATAACGTATAACGTATAACGTATAACGTATAACGTATAACGTATAACGTATAACGTTTAACGTATAACGTATAACGTATAACGTATAACGTATAACGTATAACGTATAACGTATAACGTAAAACGTATAACGAATAACGTATAACGTATAACGTATAACGTATGACGTATCACGTATAAGGTATGACCTATAACGCATAACGTATAGCGTATAACGCATAACGTATAACGTATAACGTATAACGTATAACGTATAACGTATAACGTATAACGTATAACGTATAACGTATAACGTATAACGTATAACGTATAACGTATAACGTATAACGTATAACGTATAACGTATAACGTATAACGTATAACGTATAACGTATAACGTATAACGTATTACGTATAACGTATAACGTATAAGGTATAACGTATAACGTGTAACGTATAACGTTTAACGTATAACGTATAACGTATAACGTATAACGTATAACGTATAACGTATAACGTATAACGTATAACGTATAACGTATAACGTATAACGTATATCCTATAACGCATAACGTATAACGTATAACGTATATCGTATAACGTATAACGTATAACGTATAACGTATAACGTATAACGTATAACGTATAACGTATAACGTATAACGTATAACGTATAACGTATAACGTATAACGTATAACGTATAACGTACAACGTATAACGTATAACGTATATCGTATAACGTATTACGTTTAACGTATAACGTTTAACGTATAACGTATAACGTATAACGTATAACGTATAACGTATAACGTATAACGTATAACGTATAACGTATAACGTTTAACGTATAACGTATAACGTATAACGTATAACGTATAACGTATAACGTATAACGTATAACGTAAAACGTATAACGAATAACGTATAACGTATAACGTATAACGTATGACGTATCACGTATAAGGTATGACCTATATCGCATAACGTATAGCGTATAACGCATAACGTATAACGTATAACGTATAACGTATAACGTATAACGTATAACGTATAACGTATAACGTATAACGTATAACGTATAACGTATAACGTATAACGTATAACGTATAACGTATAACGTATAACGTATAACGTCAAACGTGTAACGTATGACGTATAACGTATAACGCATAACGTATAACGTATAACGTATAACGTATAACGTATAACGTATAACGTATAACGTATAACGTATAACGTATAGCGTATAACGTTTAACGTATAACGTATAACGTATAACGTATAACGTATAACGTATAACGTATAACGTATAACGTATAACGTATAACGTATAACGTATAACGTATAACGTATAACGTACAGCGTATAACGTCAAACGTATAACGTATAACGTATAACGTATAACGTATAACGCATAACGTATAACGTATAACGTATAACGCATAACGTATATCGTATAACGTACAACGTATAACGTATAACGTATAACGTATAACGTATAGCGTATAACGTATAACGTATAACGTATAACGTACAGCGTATAACGTCAAACGTATAACGTATAACGTATAACGAATAACGTATAACGTATAACGTTCAACGTATAACGTATAACGTATAACGTATAACTTATAACGTAAAACGTATTACATATTACGTATAACGAGTAACGTATAACGTGTAACGTATAACGTATAACGTATAACGTATAACGTATAACGTATAACGTATAATATATAACGTATAACGTATAACGTATAACGTATATCGTATAACGTATAACGTATAACGTATAACGTATAACGTTTAACGTATAACGTATAACGTATAACGTATAACGTATAACTTATAACGTAAAACGTATTACATATTACGTATAACGAGTAACGTATAACGTGTAACGTATAACGTATAACGTATAACGTATAACGTATAACGTATAACGTATAACGTATAACGTATAACGTATAACGTATAACGTATAACGTATAACGTATAACGTATAACGTATAACGTATAACGTATAACGTATAACGTATAACGTATAACGTATAACGTATAACGTATAACGTATTACGTATAACGTATAACGTATAACGTATAACGTATAACGTATAACGTATAACGTATCACGTATAACGTATAACGTATAACGTATAACGTATATCCTATAACGCATAACGTATAACGTATAACGTATAACGTATAACGTATAACGTATAACGTATAACGTATAACGTATAACTTATAACGCATAACGTATAACGTATAACGCATAACGCATAACGTATAACGTATAACGTATAACGTATAATATATAACGTATAACGTATAACGTATAACGTATATCGTATAACGTATAACGTATTACGTATAACGTATAACGTACAGCGTATAACGCCAAACGTATAACGTATAACGTATAACGTATAACGTATAACGCATAACGTATAACGTATAACGTATAACGCATAACGTATAACGTATAACGTATAACGTATAACGTATAACGTACAACGTATAACGTATAACGTACAACGTATAACGTATAACGTATATCGTATAACGTATTACGTATAACGTATAACGTATAACGTATAACGTATAACGTATAACGTATAACGTATAACGTTTAACGTATAACGTATAACGTATAACGTATAACGTATAACGTATAACGTATAACGTATAACGTAAAACGTATAACGAATAACGTATAACGTATAACGTATAACGTATAACGTATAACGTATAACGTATAACGTATAACGTATAACGTATAACGTATAACGTATAACGTATAACGTATAACGTATAACGTATAACGTATAACGTATAACGTATAACGTATAACGTATAACGTCAAACGTATAACGTATAACGTATAACGTATAACGCATAACGTATAACGTATAACGTATAACGTATAACGTATAACGTATAACGTATAACGTATAACGTATAACGTATAACGTATATCCTATAACGCATAACGTATAACGTATAACGTATATCGTATAACGTATAACGTATAACGTAAAACGTATAACGTATAACGTATAACGTATAACGTATAACGTATAACGTATAACGTATAACGTATAACGTATAACGTATAACGTATAACGTATAACGTATAACGTATAACGTATAACGTATAACGTATAACGTATAACGTATATTCTATAAGGCATAACGCATAACGTATAACGTATAACGTATATCGTATAACGTATAACGTATAACGTATAAGGTATGACCTATAACGCGTAACGTATAGCGTATAACGCATAACGTATAATGTATAACGTATAACGTATAACGTATAACGTATAACGTATAACGTATAACGTATAACGTATAACGTATAACGTCAAACGTATAACGTATAACGTATAACGTATAACGCATAACGTATAACGTATAACGTATAACGTATAACGTATAACGTATAACGTATAACGTATAACGTATAACGTAAAACGTATAACGAATAACGTATAATGTATAACGTATAACGTATGACGTATCACGTATAAGGTATGACCTATAACGCGTAACGTATAGCGTATAACGCATAACGTATAATGTATAACGTATAACGTATAACGTATAACGTATAACGTATAACGTATAACGTATAACGTATAACGTATAACGTATAACGTCAAACGCATAACGTATAACGTATAACGTATAACGCATAACGTATAACGTATAACGTATAACGTATAACGTATAACGTATGACGTATCACGTATAAGGTATGACCTATAACGCATAACGTATTGCGTATAACGCATAACGTATAACGTATAACGTATAACGTATAACGTATAACGTATAACGCATAACGTATATCCTATAACGCATAATGTATAGCGTATAACGCATAACGTATACCGTATAACGTATAACGTCAAACGTATAACGTATAACGTATAAGGTATAACGTATAACGTATAACGCATAACGTATAACGTATACCGTATAACGTAAAACGTCAAACGTATAACGTATAACGTATAACGTATAACGTATAACGTATAACGTATAACGTATAACGTATAACGTATAATGTACAACGTGTAACTTATAACGTATAACGTAAAACGTATAACGTATAACGTATAACGTATAACGTATAACGTATAACGCATAACGTATACCGTATAACGTATAACGTATAACGTATAACGTATAACGTATAACGTATAACGTATAACGTATAACGTATAACGAATAACGTATAACGTATAACGTATAACGTATAACGTATAATGTATAACGTATAACGTATAACGTATAACGTAAAACGTATAACGTATAATGTATAACGTATAACGTATAACGTATAACGTATAACGTATAACGTATAACGTATAACGAATAACGTATAACGTATAACGTATAACGTATGACGTATCACGTATAAGGTACGACCTATAACGCATAACGGATAGCGTATAACGCATAACGTATAACGTATAACGTATAACGTATAACGTATAACGTATAACGTATAACGTATAACGTATAACGTATAACGTATAACGTATAACGTATAACGTATAACGTATAACGTATAACGTATAACGTATAACGTATAACGTATAACGTATAACGTATAACGTATATCCTATAACGCATAACGTATAACGTATAACGTATATCGTATAACGTATAACGTATAACGTAAAACGTTTAACGTATAACCTATAACGTCTAACGTATAACGTATAACGTATAACGTATAACATATAACGTATAACGTGTAACGTATAACGTATAACGTATAACGTATAACGTATAACGTATAACGTATAACGTATATCGTATAACGTATAACGTATAACGTATAACGTATAACGTATAACGTATAACGTATAACGTATATTCTATAAGGCATAACGCATAACGTATAACGTATAACGTATATCGTATAACGTATAACGTATAACGTATAAGGTATGACCTATAACGCGTAACGTATAGCGTATAACGCATAACGTATAATGTATAACGTATAACGTATAACGTATAACGTATAACGTATAACGTATAACGTATAACGTATAACGTATAACGTATAACGTATAACGTATAACGTCAAACGTATAACGTATAACGTATAACGTATAACGCATAACGTATAACGTATAACGTATAACGTATAACGTATAACGTATAACGTATAACGTATAACGTATAACGTATAACGTAAAACGTATAACGAATAACGTATAACGTATAACGTATAACGTATGACGTATCACGTATAAGGTATGACCTATAACGCGTAACGTATAGCGTATAACGCATAACGTATAATGTATAACGTATAACGTATAACGTATAACGTATAACGTATAACGTATAACGTATAACGTATAACGTATAACGTATAACGTCAAACGCATAACGTATAACGTATAACGTATAACGCATAACGTATAACGTATAACGTATAACGTATAACGTATAACGTATGACGTATCACGTATAAGGTATGACCTATAACGCATAACGTATTGCGTATAACGCATAACGTATAACGTATAACGTATAACGTATAACGTATAACGTATAACGCATAACGTTTATCCTATAACGCATAATGTATAGCGTATAACGCATAACGTATACCGTATAACGTATAACGTCAAACGTATAACGTATAACGTATAAGGTATAACGTATAACGTATAACGCATAACGTATAACGTATACCGTATAACGTAAAACGTCAAACGTATAACGTATAACGTATAACGTATAACGTATAACGTATAACGTATAACGTATAATGTATAACGTGTAACTTATAACGTATAACGTAAAACGTATAACGTATAACGTATAACGTATAACGTATAACGTATAACGCATAACGTATACCGTATAACGTATAACGTATAACGTATAACGTATAACGTATAACGTATAACGTATAACGTATAACGTATAACGAATAACGTATAACGTATAACGTATAACGTATAACGTATAATGTATAACGTATAACGTATAACGTATAACGTAAAACGTATAACGTATAATGTATAACGTATAACGTATAACGTATAACGTATAACGTATAACGTATAACGTATAACGAATAACGTATAACGTATAACGTATAACGTATGACGTATCACGTATAAGGTACGACCTATAACGCATAACGGATAGCGTATAACGCATAACGTATAACGTATAACGTATAACGTATAACGTATAACGTATAACGTATAACGTATAACGTATAACGTATAACGTATAACGTATAACGTATAACGTATAACGTATAACGTATAACGTATAACGTATAACGTATAACGTATAACGTATAACGTATAACGTATAACGTATATCCTATAACGCATAACGTATAACGTATAACGTATATCGTATAACGTATAACGTATAACGTAAAACGTATAACGTATAACGTATAACGTATAACGTATAACGTATAACGTATAACGTATGACGTATCACGTATAAGGTATGACCTATAACGCATAACGTATAGCGTATAACGTATAACGTATAACGTATAACGTATAACGTATAACGTATAACGTATAACGTATAACGTATAACGTATAACGTATAACGTATAACGTATAACGTATATCCTATAACGCATAACGTATAACGTATAACGTATATCGTATAACGTATAACGTATAACGTAAAACGTTTAACGTATAACCTATAACGTCTAACGTATAACGTATAACGTATAACGTATAACATATAACGTATACCGTATAACGTATAACGTCAAACGTATAACGTCGAACGTATAACGTATAACGTATAACGTATAACATATAACGTATAACGTATAACGTATAACGTATAACGTATAACGTATAACGTATAACGTATAACGTATAACGTATAACGTATAACGTATATCGTATAACGTATAACGTATAACGTATAACGTATAACGTGTAACGTATAACGTATAACGTATAACGTATAACGTATAACGTATATCCTATAACGCATAACGTATAACGTATAACGTATATCGTATAACGTATAACGTATAACGTAAAACGTTTAACGTATAACCTATAACGTCTAACGTATAACGTATAAAGTATAACGTATAACGTATAACGTATAACGTATAACGTATAACGTTTAACGTATAACGTATAACGTATAACGTATAACGTATAACGTATAACGTATAACGTATAACGTATAAAGTATAACGTTTAACGTATAACGTATAACGTACAACGTATAACGTATAACGTATAACGTATAACGTATAACGTATAACGTATAACGTATAACGTATAACGTATAACGTATAACGTATAACGTATATCCTATAACGCATAACGTATAACGTATAACGTATATCGTATAACGTATAACGTATAACGTAAAACGTATAACGTATAACGTATAACGTATAACGTATAACGTATAACGTATAACGTATGACGTATCACGTATAAGGTATGACCTATAACGCATAACGTATAGTGTATAACGCATAACGTATAATGTATAACCTATAACGTATAACGTATAACGTATAACGTATATCCTATAACGCATAACGTATAACGTATAACGTATATCCTATAACGCATAACGTATAACGTATAACGTATATCGTATAACGTATAACGTATAACGTAAAACGTATAACGTATAACGTATAACGTATAACGTATAACGTATAACGTATAACGTATAACGTATAACGTATAACGTTTAACGTATAACGTATAACGTATAACGTATAACGTACAACGTATAACGTATAACGTATAACGTATAACGTAAAACGTATAACGAATAACGTATAACGTATAACGTATAACGTATGACGTATCACGTATAAGGTATGACCTATAACGCATAACGTATAGCGTATAACGCATAACGTATAATGTATAACGTATAACGTATAACGTATAACGTATAACGTATAACGTATAACGTATAACGTATAACGTATAACGTCAAACGTATAACGTATAACGTATAACGTATAACGCATAACGTATAACGTATAACGTATAACGTATAACGTATAACGTATGACGTATCACGTATAAGGTATGACCTATAACGCATAACGTATAGCGTATAACGCATAACGTATAACGTATAACGTATAACGTATAACGTATAACGCATAACGTATACCGTATAACGTATAACGTATAACGTATAACGTATAACGTATAACGTATAACGTATAACGTATAACGTATAACGTATAACGTATAACGTATAACGTATAACGTATAACGTATAACGTATAATGTATAACGTATAACGTATAACGTATAACGTAAAACGTATAAAGTATAACGTATAACGTATAACGTATAACGTATAACGCATAACGTATAACGTATAACGTATAACGTATAATATATAACGTATAACGTATAACGTATAACGTATATCGTATAACGTATAACGTATAACGTATAACGTATAACGTATACCGTATAACGTATAACGTATAACGTATAACGTATAACGTATAACGTATAACGTATAACGTATAACGAATAACGTATAACGTATAACGTATAACGTATAACGTATAATGTATAACGTATAACGTATAACGTATAACGTAAAACGTATAACGTATAATGTATAAGGTATAACGTATAACGTATAACGTATAACGTATAACGTATAACGAATAACGTATAACGTATAACGTATAACGTATGACGTATCACGTATAAGGTACGACCTATAACGCATAACGGATAGCGTATAACGCATAACGTATAACGTATAACGGATAACGTATAACGTATAACGTATAACGTATAACGTATAACGTATAACGTATAACGTATAACGTATAACGTATAACGTATAACGTATAACGTATAACGAATATCCTATAACGCATAACGTATAACGTATAACGTATATCGTATAACGTATAACGTATAACGTAAAACGTTTAACGTATAACCTATAACGTCTAACGTATAACGTATAACGTATAACGTATAACATATAACGTATAACGTATAACGTATAACGTATAACGTATAACGTTTAACGTATAACGTATAACGTATATCGTATATCGTATAACGTATAACGTATAACGTATAACGTATAACGTATAACGTATAACGTATAACGTATAACGTATAACGTATAACGTACAACGTATCACGTATAACGTATATCCTATAACGCATAACGTATATCCTATAGCGCATAACGTATAACTTATAACGCATAACGTATAACGTATAACGCATAACGCATAACGTATAACGTATAACGTATAACGTATAATATATAACGTATAACGTATAACGTATAACGTATATCGTATAACGTATAACGTATTACGTATAACGTATAACGTACAGCGTATAACGCCAAACGTATAACGTATAACGTATAACGTATAACGTATAACGCATAACGTATAACGTATAACGTATAACGCATAACGTATAACGTGTAACGTATAACGTATAACGTATAAAGTATAACGTATAACGTATAACGTACAACGTATAACGTATAACGTATATCGTATAACGTATTACGTATAACGTATAACGTTTAACGTATAACGTATAACGTATAACGTATAACGTATAACGTATAACGTATAACGTATAACGTATAACGTTTAACGTATAACGTATAACGTATAACGTATAACGTATAACGTATAACGTATAACGTATAACGTATAACGTAAAACGTATAACGAATAACGTATAACGTATAACGTATCACGTATGACGTATCACGTATAAGGTATGACCTATAACGCATAACGTATAGCGTATAACGCATAACGTATAACGTATAACGTATAACGTATAACGTATAACGTATAACGTATAACGTATAACGTATAACGTATAACGTATAACGTATAACGTATAACGTATAACGTATAACGTATAACGTATTACGTATAACGTATAACGTATAAGGTATAACGTATAACGTGTAACGTATAACGTTTAACGTATAACGTATAACGTATAACGTATAACGTATAACGTATAACGTATAACGTATAACGTATAACGTATAACGTATAACGTATAACGTATAACGTATAACGTATATCCTATAACGCATAACGTATAACGTATAACGTATATCGTATAACGTATAACGTATAACGTATAACGTATAACGTATAACGTATAACGTATAACGTATAACGTATAACGTATAACGTATAACGTATAACGTATAACGTATAACGTACAACGTATAACGTATAACGTATATCGTATAACGTATTACGTATAACGTATAACGTTTAACGTATAACGTATAACGTATAACGTATAACGTATAACGTATAACGTATAACGTATAACGTATAACGTATAACGTTTAACGTATAACGTATAACGTATAACGTATAACGTATAACGTATAACGTATAACGTATAACGTAAAACGTATAACGAATAACGTATAACGTATAACGTATAACGTATGACGTATCACGTATAAGGTATGACCTATAACGCATAACGTATAGCGTATAACGCATAACGTATAACGTATAACGTATAACGTATAACGTATAACGTATAACGTATAACGTATAACGTATAACGTATAACGTATAACGTATAACGTATAACGTATAACGTATAACGTATAACGTATAACGTATAACGTATAACGTATAACGTATAACGTATAACGTATAACGTATAACGTATAACGTATTACGTATAACGTATAACGTATAAGGTATAACGTATAACGTGTAACGTATAACGTTTAACGTATAACGTATAACGTATAACGTATAACGTATAACGTATAACGTATAACGTATAACGTATAACGTATAACGTATAACGTATAACGTATATCCTATAACGCATAACGTATAACGTATAACGTATATCGTATAACGTATAACGTATAACGTATAACGTATAACGTATAACGTATAACGTATAACGTATAACGTATAACGTATAACGTATAACGTATAACGTATAACGTATAACGTATAACGTACAACGTATAACGTATAACGTATATCGTATAACGTATTACGTTTAACGTATAACGTTTAACGTATAACGTATAACGTATAACGTATAACGTATAACGTATAACGTATAACGTATAACGTATAACGTATAACGTTTAACGTATAACGTATAACGTATAACGTATAACGTATAACGTATAACGTATAACGTATAACGTAAAACGTATAACGAATAACGTATAACGTATAACGTATAACGTATGACGTATCACGTATAAGGTATGACCTATATCGCATAACGTATAGCGTATAACGCATAACGTATAACGTATAACGTATAACGTATAACGTATAACGTATAACGTATAACGTATAACGTATAACGTATAACGTATAACGTATAACGTATAACGTATAACGTATAACGTATAACGTATAACGTATAACGTATAACGTCAAACGTGTAACGTATGACGTATAACGTATAACGCATAACGTATAACGTATAACGTATAACGTATAACGTATAACGTATAACGTATAACGTATAACGTATAACGTATAGCGTATAACGTTTAACGTATAACGTATAACGTATAACGTATAACGTATAACGTATAACGTATAACGTATAACGTATAACGTATAACGTATAACGTATAACGTATAACGTATAACGTACAGCGTATAACGTCAAACGTATAACGTATAACGTATAACGTATAACGTATAACGCATAACGTATAACGTATAACGTATAACGCATAACGTATAACGTATAACGTACAACGTATAACGTATAACGTATAACGTATAACGTATAGCGTATAACGTATAACGTATAACGTATAACGTACAGCGTATAACGTCAAACGTATAACGTATAACGTATAACGAATAACGTATAACGTATAACGTTCAACGTATAACGTATAACGTATAACGTATAACTTATAACGTAAAACGTATTACATATTACGTATAACGAGTAACGTATAACGTGTAACGTATAACGTATAACGTATAACGTATAACGTATAACGTATAACGTATAATATATAACGTATAACGTATAACGTATAACGTATATCGTATAACGTATAACGTATAACGTATAACGTATAACGTTTAACGTATAACGTATAACGTATAACGTATAACGTATAACTTATAACGTAAAACGTATTACATATTACGTATAACGAGTAACGTATAACGTGTAACGTATAACGTATAACGTATAACGTATAACGTATAACGTATAACGTATAACGTATAACGTATAACGTATAACGTATAACGTATAACGTATAACGTATAACGTATAACGTATAACGTATAACGTATAACGTATAACGTATAACGTATAACGTATAACGTATAACGTATAACGTATAACGTATTACGTATAACGTATAACGTATAACGTATAACGTATAACGTATAACGTATAACGTATCACGTATAACGTATAACGTATAACGTATAACGTATATCCTATAACGCATAACGTATAACGTATAACGTATAACGTATAACGTATAACGTATAACGTATAACGTATAACGTATAACTTATAACGCATAACGTATAACGTATAACGCATAACGCATAACGTATAACGTATAACGTATAACGTATAATATATAACGTATAACGTATAACGTATAACGTATATCGTATAACGTATAACGTATTACGTATAACGTATAACGTACAGCGTATAACGCCAAACGTATAACGTATAACGTATAACGTATAACGTATAACGCATAACGTATAACGTATAACGTATAACGCATAACGTATAACGTATAACGTATAACGTATAACGTATAACGTACAACGTATAACGTATAACGTACAACGTATAACGTATAACGTATATCGTATAACGTATTACGTATAACGTATAACGTATAACGTATAACGTATAACGTATAACGTATAACGTATAACGTTTAACGTATAACGTATAACGTATAACGTATAACGTATAACGTATAACGTATAACGTATAACGTAAAACGTATAACGAATAACGTATAACGTATAACGTATAACGTATAACGTATAACGTATAACGTATAACGTATAACGTATAACGTATAACGTATAACGTATAACGTATAACGTATAACGTATAACGTATAACGTATAACGTATAACGTATAACGTCAAACGTATAACGTATAACGTATAACGTATAACGCATAACGTATAACGTATAACGTATAACGTATAACGTATAACGTATAACGTATAACGTATAACGTATAACGTATAACGTATATCCTATAACGCATAACGTATAACGTATAACGTATATCGTATAACGTATAACGTATAACGTAAAACGTATAACGTATAACGTATAACGTATAACGTATAACGTATAACGTATAACGTATAACGTATAACGTATAACGTATAACGTATAACGTATAACGTATAACGTATAACGTATAACGTATAACGTATAACGTATAACGTATATTCTATAAGGCATAACGCATAACGTATAACGTATAACGTATATCGTATAACGTATAACGTATAACGTATAAGGTATGACCTATAACGCGTAACGTATAGCGTATAACGCATAACGTATAATGTATAACGTATAACGTATAACGTATAACGTATAACGTATAACGTATAACGTATAACGTATAACGTATAACGTCAAACGTATAACGTATAACGTATAACGTATAACGCATAACGTATAACGTATAACGTATAACGTATAACGTATAACGTATAACGTATAACGTATAACGTATAACGTAAAACGTATAACGAATAACGTATAATGTATAACGTATAACGTATGACGTATCACGTATAAGGTATGACCTATAACGCGTAACGTATAGCGTATAACGCATAACGTATAATGTATAACGTATAACGTATAACGTATAACGTATAACGTATAACGTATAACGTATAACGTATAACGTATAACGTATAACGTCAAACGCATAACGTATAACGTATAACGTATAACGCATAACGTATAACGTATAACGTATAACGTATAACGTATAACGTATGACGTATCACGTATAAGGTATGACCTATAACGCATAACGTATTGCGTATAACGCATAACGTATAACGTATAACGTATAACGTATAACGTATAACGTATAACGCATAACGTATATCCTATAACGCATAATGTATAGCGTATAACGCATAACGTATACCGTATAACGTATAACGTCAAACGTATAACGTATAACGTATAAGGTATAACGTATAACGTATAACGCATAACGTATAACGTATACCGTATAACGTAAAACGTCAAACGTATAACGTATAACGTATAACGTATAACGTATAACGTATAACGTATAACGTATAACGTATAACGTATAATGTATAACGTGTAACTTATAACGTATAACGTAAAACGTATAACGTATAACGTATAACGTATAACGTATAACGTATAACGCATAACGTATACCGTATAACGTATAACGTATAACGTATAACGTATAACGTATAACGTATAACGTATAACGTATAACGTATAACGAATAACGTATAACGTATAACGTATAACGTATAACGTATAATGTATAACGTATAACGTATAACGTATAACGTAAAACGTATAACGTATAATGTATAACGTATAACGTATAACGTATAACGTATAACGTATAACGTATAACGTATAACGAATAACGTATAACGTATAACGTATAACGTATGACGTATCACGTATAAGGTACGACCTATAACGCATAACGGATAGCGTATAACGCATAACGTATAACGTATAACGTATAACGTATAACGTATAACGTATAACGTATAACGTATAACGTATAACGTATAACGTATAACGTATAACGTATAACGTATAACGTATAACGTATAACGTATAACGTATAACGTATAACGTATAACGTATAACGTATAACGTATAACGTATAACGTATAACGTATATCCTATAACGCATAACGTATAACGTATAACGTATATCGTATAACGTATAACGTATAACGTAAAACGTTTAACGTATAACCTATAACGTCTAACGTATAACGTATAACGTATAACGTATAACATATAACGTATAACGTGTAACGTATAACGTATAACGTATAACGTATAACGTATAACGTATAACGTATAACGTATATCGTATAACGTATAACGTATAACGTATAACGTATAACGTATAACGTATAACGTATAACGTATATTCTATAAGGCATAACGCATAACGTATAACGTATAACGTATATCGTATAACGTATAACGTATAACGTATAAGGTATGACCTATAACGCGTAACGTATAGCGTATAACGCATAACGTATAATGTATAACGTATAACGTATAACGTATAACGTATAACGTATAACGTATAACGTATAACGTATAACGTATAACGTATAACGTATAACGTATAACGTCAAACGTATAACGTATAACGTATAACGTATAACGCATAACGTATAACGTATAACGTATAACGTATAACGTATAACGTATAACGTATAACGTATAACGTATAACGTATAACGTAAAACGTATAACGAATAACGTATAACGTATAACGTATAACGTATAACGTCAAACGCATAACGTATAACGTATAACGTATAACGCATAACGTATAACGTATAACGTATAACGTATAACGTATAACGTATGACGTATCACGTATAAGGTATGACCTATAACGCATAACGTATTGCGTATAACGCATAACGTATAATGTATAACGTATAACGTATAACGTATAACGTATAACGTATAACGTATAACGTATAACGTATAACGTATAACGTATAACGTATAACGTCAAACGTATAACGTATAACGTATAACGTATAACGTATAACGTATAACATATAACGTATAACGTGTAACGTATAACGTATAACGTATAACGTATAACGTATAACGTATAACGTATAACGTATATCGTATAACGTATAACGTATAACGTATAACGTATAACGTATAACGTATAACGTATAACGTATATTCTATAAGGCATAACGCATAACGTATAACGTATAACGTATATCGTATAACGTATAACGTATAACGTATAAGGTATGACCTATAACGCGTAACGTATAGCGTATAACGCATAACGTATAATGTATAACGTATAACGTATAACGTATAACGTATAACGTATAACGTATAACGTATAACGTATAACGTATAACGTATAACGTATAACGTATAACGTATAACGTATAACGTATAACGTCAAACGTATAACGTATAACGTATAACGTATAACGCATAACGTATAACGTATAACGTATAACGTATAACGTATAACGTATAACGTATAACGTATAACGTATAACGTATAACGTATATCCTATAACGCATAACGTATAACGTATAACGTATATCGTATAACGTATAACGTATAACGTAAAACGTATAACGTATAACGTATAACGTATAACGTATAACGTATAACGTATAACGTATAACGTATAACGTATAACGTATAACGTATAACGTATAACGTATAACGTATAACGTATAACGTATAACGTATAACGTATAACGTATATTCTATAAGGCATAACGCATAACGTATAACGTATAACGTATATCGTATAACGTATAACGTATAACGTAAAACGTATAACGTATAACGTATAACGTATAACGTATAACGTATAACGTATAACGTATAACGTATAACGTATAACGTAAAACGTATAACGAATAACGTATAATGTATAACGTATAACGTATGACGTATCACGTATAAGGTATGACCTATAACGCGTAACGTATAGCGTATAACGCATAACGTATAATGTATAACGTATAACGTATAACGTATAACGTATAACGTATAACGTATAACGTATAACGTATAACGTATAACGTATAACGTCAAACGCATAACGTATAACGTCAAACGCATAACGTATAACGTATAACGTATAACGCATAACGTATAACGTATAACGTATAACGTATAACGTATAACGTATGACGTATCACGTATAAGGTATGACCTATAACGCATAACGTATTGCGTATAACGCATAACGTATAACGTATAACGTATAACGTATAACGTATAACGTATAACGCATAACGTATATCCTATAACGCATAATGTATAGCGTATAACGCATAACGTATACCGTATAACGTATAACGTCAAACGTATAACGTATAACGTATAAGGTATAACGTATAACGTATAACGCATAACGTATAACGTATACCGTATAACGTAAAACGTCAAACGTATAACGTATAACGTATAACGTATAACGTATAACGTATAACGTATAACGTATAACGTATAACGTATAATGTATAACGTGTAACTTATAACGTATAACGTAAAACGTATAACGTATAACGTATAACGTATAACGTATAACGTATAACGCATAACGTATACCGTATAACGTATAACGTATAACGTATAACGTATAACGTATAACGTATAACGTATAACGTATAACGTATAACGAATAACGTATAACGTATAACGTATAACGTATAACGTATAATGTATAACGTATAACGTATAACGTATAACGTAAAACGTATAACGTATAATGTATAACGTATAACGTATAACGTATAACGTATAACGTATAACGTATAACGTATAACGAATAACGTATAACGTATAACGTATAACGTATGACGTATCACGTATAAGGTACGACCTATAACGCATAACGGATAGCGTATAACGCATAACGTATAACGTATAACGTATAACGTATAACGTATAACGTATAACGTATAACGTATAACGTATAACGTATAACGTATAACGTATAACGTATAACGTATAACGTATAACGTATAACGTATAACGTATAACGTATAACGTATAACGTATAACGTATAACGTATATCCTATAACGCATAACGTATAACGTATAACGTATATCGTATAACGTATAACGTATAACGTAAAACGTTTAACGTATAACCTATAACGTCTAACGTATAACGTATAACGTATAACGTATAACATATAACGTATAACGTGTAACGTATAACGTATAACGTATAACGTATAACGTATAACGTATAACGTATAACGTATATCGTATAACGTATAACGTATAACGTATAACGTATAACGTATAACGTATAACGTATAACGTATATTCTATAAGGCATAACGCATAACGTATAACGTATAACGTATATCGTATAACGTATAACGTATAACGTATAAGGTATGACCTATAACGCGTAACGTATAGCGTATAACGCATAACGTATAATGTATAACGTATAACGTATAACGTATAACGTATAACGTATAACGTATAACGTATAACGTATAACGTAAAACGTATAACGAATAACGTATAATGTATAACGTATAACGTATGACGTATCACGTATAAGGTATGACCTATAACGCGTAACGTATAGCGTATAACGCATAACGTATAATGTATAACGTATAACGTATAACGTATAACGTATAACGTATAACGTATAACGTATAACGTATAACGTATAACGTATAACGTCAAACGCATAACGTATAACGTATAACGTATAACGCATAACGTATAACGTATAACGTATAACGTATAACGTATAACGTATGACGTATCACGTATAAGGTATGACCTATAACGCATAACGTATTGCGTATAACGCATAACGTATAACGTATAACGTATAACGTATAACGTATAACGTATAACGCATAACGTATATCCTATAACGCATAATGTATAGCGTATAACGCATAACGTATACCGTATAACGTATAACGTCAAACGTATAACGTATAACGTATAAGGTATAACGTATAACGTATAACGCATAACGTATAACGTATACCGTATAACGTAAAACGTCAAACGTATAACGTATAACGTATAACGTATAACGTATAACGTATAACGTATAACGTATAACGTATAACGTATAATGTATAACGTGTAACTTATAACGTATAACGTAAAACGTATAACGTATAACGTATAACGTATAACGTATAACGTATAACGCATAACGTATACCGTATAACGTATAACGTATAACGTATAACGTATAACGTATAACGTATAACGTATAACGTATAACGTATAACGAATAACGTATAACGTATAACGTATAACGTATAACGTATAATGTATAACGTATAACGTATAACGTATAACGTAAAACGTATAACGTATAATGTATAACGTATAACGTATAACGTATAACGTATAACGTATAACGTATAACGTATAACGAATAACGTATAACGTATAACGTATAACGTATGACGTATCACGTATAAGGTACGACCTATAACGCATAACGGATAGCGTATAACGCATAACGTATAACGTATAACGTATAACGTATAACGTATAACGTATAACGTATAACGTATAACGTATAACGTATAACGTATAACGTATAACGTATAACGTATAACGTATAACGTATAACGTATAACGTATAACGTATAACGTATAACGTATAACGTATAACGTATAACGTATATCCTATAACGCATAACGTATAACGTATAACGTATATCGTATAACGTATAACGTATAACGTAAAACGTTTAACGTATAACCTATAACGTCTAACGTATAACGTATAACGTATAACGTATAACATATAACGTATAACGTGTAACGTATAACGTATAACGTATAACGTATAACGTATAACGTATAACGTATAACGTATATCGTATAACGTATAACGTATAACGTATAACGTATAACGTATAACGTATAACGTATAACGTATATTCTATAAGGCATAACGCATAACGTATAACGTATAACGTATATCGTATAACGTATAACGTATAACGTATAAGGTATGACCTATAACGCGTAACGTATAGCGTATAACGCATAACGTATAATGTATAACGTATAACGTATAACGTATAACGTATAACGTATAACGTATAACGTATAACGTATAACGTATAACGTATAACGTATAACGTATAACGTATATTCTATAAGGCATAACGCATAACGTATAACGTATAACGTATATCGTATAACGTATAACGTATAACGTATAAGGTATGACCTATAACGCGTAACGTATAGCGTATAACGCATAACGTATAATGTATAACGTATAACGTATAACGTATAACGTATAACGTATAACGTATAACGTATAACGTATAACGCATAACGCATAACGTATAACGTATAACGTATAACGTATAATATATAACGTATAACGTATAACGTATAACGTATATCGTATAACGTATAACGTATTACGTATAACGTATAACGTACAGCGTATAACGCCAAACGTATAACGTATAACGTATAACGTATAACGTATAACGCATAACGTATAACGTATAACGTATAACGCATAACGTATAACGTATAACGTATAACGTATAACGTATAACGTACAACGTATAACGTATAACGTACAACGTATAACGTATAACGTATATCGTATAACGTATTACGTATAACGTATAACGTATAACGTATAACGTATAACGTATAACGTATAACGTATAACGTTTAACGTATAACGTATAACGTATAACGTATAACGTATAACGTATAACGTATAACGTATAACGTAAAACGTATAACGAATAACGTATAACGTATAACGTATAACGTATAACGTATAACGTATAACGTATAACGTATAACGTATAACGTATAACGTATAACGTATAACGTATAACGTATAACGTATAACGTATAACGTATAACGTATAACGTATAACGTATAACGTATAACGTCAAACGTATAACGTATAACGTATAACGTATAACGCATAACGTATAACGTATAACGTATAACGTATAACGTATAACGTATAACGTATAACGTATAACGTATAACGTATAACGTATATCCTATAACGCATAACGTATAACGTATAACGTATATCGTATAACGTATAACGTATAACGTAAAACGTATAACGTATAACGTATAACGTATAACGTATAACGTATAACGTATAACGTATAACGTATAACGTATAACGTATAACGTATAACGTATAACGTATAACGTATAACGTATAACGTATAACGTATAACGTATAACGTATATTCTATAAGGCATAACGCATAACGTATAACGTATAACGTATATCGTATAACGTATAACGTATAACGTATAAGGTATGACCTATAACGCGTAACGTATAGCGTATAACGCATAACGTATAATGTATAACGTATAACGTATAACGTATAACGTATAACGTATAACGTATAACGTATAACGTATAACGTATAACGTATAACGTCAAACGTATAACGTATAACGTTTAACGTATAACGCATAACGTATAACGTATAACGTATAACGTATAACGTATAACGTATAACGTATAACGTATAACGTATAACGTAAAACGTATAACGAATAACGTATAATGTATAACGTATAACGTATGACGTATCACGTATAAGGTATGACCTATAACGCGTAACGTATAGCGTATAACGCATAACGTATAATGTATAACGTATAACGTATAACGTATAACGTATAACGTATAACGTATAACGTATAACGTATAACGTATAACGTATAACGTCAAACGCATAACGTATAACGTATAACGTATAACGCATAACGTATAACGTATAACGTATAACGTATAACGTATAACGTATGACGTATCACGTATAAGGTATGACCTATAACGCATAACGTATTGCGTATAACGCATAACGTATAACGTATAACGTATAACGTATAACGTATAACGTATAACGCATAACGTATATCCTATAACGCATAATGTATAGCGTATAACGCATAACGTATACCGTATAACGTATAACGTCAAACGTATAACGTATAACGTATAAGGTATAACGTATAACGTATAACGCATAACGTATAACGTATACCGTATAACGTAAAACGTCAAACGTATAACGTATAACGTATAACGTATAACGTATAACGTATAACGTATAACGTATAACGTATAACGTATAATGTATAACGTGTAACTTATAACGTATAACGTAAAACGTATAACGTATAACGTATAACGTATAACGTATAACGTATAACGCATAACGTATACCGTATAACGTATAACGTATAACGTATAACGTATAACGTATAACGTATAACGTATAACGTATAACGTATAACGAATAACGTATAACGTATAACGTATAACGTATAACGTATAATGTATAACGTATAACGTATAACGTATAACGTAAAACGTATAACGTATAATGTATAACGTATAACGTATAACGTATAACGTATAACGTATAACGTATAACGTATAACGAATAACGTATAACGTATAACGTATAACGTATGACGTATCACGTATAAGGTACGACCTATAACGCATAACGGATAGCGTATAACGCATAACGGATAGCGTATAACGCATAACGTATAACGTATAACGTATAACGTATAACGTATAACGTATAACGTATAACGTATAACGTATAACGTATAACGTATAACGTATAACGTATAACGTATAACGTATAACGTATAACGTATAACGTATAACGTATAACGTATAACGTATAACGTATAACGTATATCCTATAACGCATAACGTATAACGTATAACGTATATCGTATAACGTATAACGTATAACGTAAAACGTTTAACGTATAACCTATAACGTCTAACGTATAACGTATAACGTATAACGTATAACATATAACGTATAACGTGTAACGTATAACGTATAACGTATAACGTATAACGTATAACGTATAACGTATAACGTATATCGTATAACGTATAACGTATAACTTATAACGTATAACGTATAACGTATAACGTATAACGTATATTCTATAAGGCATAACGCATAACGTATAACGTATAACGTATATCGTATAACGTATAACGTATAACGTATAAGGTATGACCTATAACGCGTAACGTATAGCGTATAACGCATAACGTATAATGTATAACGTATAACGTATAACGTATAACGTATAACGTATAACGTATAACGTATGACGTATAACGTATAACGTATAACGTATAACGTATAACGTCAAACGTATAACGTATAACGTATAACGTATAACGTATAACGTAAAACGTATAACGAATAACGTATAACGTATAACGTATAACGTATTACGTATAACGTATAACGTACAGCGTATAACGCCAAACGTATAACGTATAACGTATAACGTATAACGTATAACGCATAACGTATAACGTATAACGTATAACGCATAACGTATAACGTATAACGTATAACGTATAACGTATAACGTACAACGTATAACGTATAACGTACAACGTATAACGTATAACGTATATCGTATAACGTATTACGTATAACGTATAACGTATAACGTATAACGTATAACGTATAACGTATAACGTATAACGTTTAACGTATAACGTATAACGTATAACGTATAACGTATAACGTATAACGTATAACGTATAACGTAAAACGTATAACGAATAACGTATAACGTATAACGTATAACGTATAACGTATAACGTATAACGTATAACGTATAACGTATAACGTATAACGTATAACGTATAACGTATAACGTATAACGTATAACGTATAACGTATAACGTATAACGTATAACGTCAAACGTATAACGTATAACGTATAACGTATAACGCATAACGTATAACGTATAACGTATAACGTATAACGTATAACGTATAACGTATAACGTATAACGTATAACGTATAACGTATATCCTATAACGCATAACGTATAACGTATAACGTATATCGTATAACGTATAACGTATAACGTAAAACGTATAACGTATAACGTATAACGTATAACGTATAACGTATAACGTATAACGTATAACGTATAACGTATAACGTATAACGTATAACGTATAACGTATAACGTATAACGTATAACGTATAACGTATAACGTATAACGTATATTCTATAAGGCATAACGCATAACGTATAACGTATAACGTATATCGTATAACGTATAACGTATAACGTATAAGGTATGACCTATAACGCGTAACGTATAGCGTATAACGCATAACGTATAATGTATAACGTATAACGTATAACGTATAACGTATAACGTATAACGTATAACGTATAACGTATAACGTATAACGTCAAACGTATAACGTATAACGTATAACGTATAACGCATAACGTATAACGTATAACGTATAACGTATAACGTATAACGTATAACGTATAACGTATAACGTATAACGTAAAACGTATAACGAATAACGTATAATGTATAACGTATAACGTATGACGTATCACGTATAAGGTATGACCTATAACGCGTAACGTATAGCGTATAACGCATAACGTATAATGTATAACGTATAACGTATAACGTATAACGTATAACGTATAACGTATAACGTATAACGTATAACGTATAACGTATAACGTCAAACGCATAACGTATAACGTATAACGTATAACGCATAACGTATAACGTATAACGTATAACGTATAACGTATAACGTATGACGTATCACGTATAAGGTATGACCTATAACGCATAACGTATTGCGTATAACGCATAACGTATAACGTATAACGTATAACGTATAACGTATAACGTATAACGCATAACGTATATCCTATAACGCATAATGTATAGCGTATAACGCATAACGTATACCGTATAACGTATAACGTCAAACGTATAACGTATAACGTATAAGGTATAACGTATAACGTATAACGCATAACGTATAACGTATACCGTATAACGTAAAACGTCAAACGTATAACGTATAACGTATAACGTATAACGTATAACGTATAACGTATAACGTATAACGTATAACGTATAATGTATAACGTGTAACTTATAACGTATAACGTAAAACGTATAACGTATAACGTATAACGTATAACGTATAACGTATAACGCATAACGTATACCGTATAACGTATAACGTATAACGTATAACGTATAACGTATAACGTATAACGTATAACGTATAACGTATAACGAATAACGTATAACGTATAACGTATAACGTATAACGTATAATGTATAACGTATAACGTATAACGTATAACGTAAAACGTATAACGTATAATGTATAACGTATAACGTATAACGTATAACGTATAACGTATAACGTATAACGTATAACGAATAACGTATAACGTATAACGTATAACGTATGACGTATCACGTATAAGGTACGACCTATAACGCATAACGGATAGCGTATAACGCATAACGTATAACGTATAACGTATAACGTATAACGTATAACGTATAACGTATAACGTATAACGTATAACGTATAACGTATAACGTATAACGTATAACGTATAACGTATAACGTATAACGTATAACGTATAACGTATAACGTATAACGTATAACGTATAACGTATAACGTATAACGTATAACGTATATCCTATAACGCATAACGTATAACGTATAACGTATATCGTATAACGTATAACGTATAACGTAAAACGTTTAACGTATAACCTATAACGTCTAACGTATAACGTATAACGTATAACGTATAACATATAACGTATAACGTGTAACGTATAACGTATAACGTATAACGTATAACGTATAACGTATAACGTATAACGTATATCGTATAACGTATAACGTATAACGTATAACGTATAACGTATAACGTATAACGTATAACGTATATTCTATAAGGCATAACGCATAACGTATAACGTATAACGTATATCGTATAACGTATAACGTATAACGTATAAGGTATGACCTATAACGCGTAACGTATAGCGTATAACGCATAACGTATAATGTATAACGTATAACGTATAACGTATAACGTATAACGTATAACGTATAACGTATAACGTATAACGTATAACGTATAACGTATAACGTATAACGTCAAACGTATAACGTATAACGTATAACGTATAACGCATAACGTATAACGTATAACGTATAACGTATAACGTATAACGTATAACGTATAACGTATAACGTATAACGTATAACGTAAAACGTATAACGAATAACGTATAACGTATAACGTATAACGTATAACGTCAAACGCATAACGTATAACGTATAACGTATAACGCATAACGTATAACGTATAACGTATAACGTATAACGTATAACGTATGACGTATCACGTATAAGGTATGACCTATAACGCATAACGTATTGCGTATAACGCATAACGTATAATGTATAACGTATAACGTATAACGTATAACGTATAACGTATAACGTATAACGTATAACGTATAACGTATAACGTATAACGTATAACGTCAAACGTATAACGTATAACGTATAACGTATAACGTATAACGTATAACATATAACGTATAACGTGTAACGTATAACGTATAACGTATAACGTATAACGTATAACGTATAACGTATAACGTATATCGTATAACGTATAACGTATAACGTATAACGTATAACGTATAACGTATAACGTATAACGTATATTCTATAAGGCATAACGCATAACGTATAACGTATAACGTATATCGTATAACGTATAACGTATAACGTATAAGGTATGACCTATAACGCGTAACGTATAGCGTATAACGCATAACGTATAATGTATAACGTATAACGTATAACGTATAACGTATAACGTATAACGTATAACGTATAACGTATAACGTATAACGTATAACGTATAACGTATAACGTATAACGTATAACGTATAACGTCAAACGTATAACGTATAACGTATAACGTATAACGCATAACGTATAACGTATAACGTATAACGTATAACGTATAACGTATAACGTATAACGTATAACGTATAACGTATAACGTATATCCTATAACGCATAACGTATAACGTATAACGTATATCGTATAACGTATAACGTATAACGTAAAACGTATAACGTATAACGTATAACGTATAACGTATAACGTATAACGTATAACGTATAACGTATAACGTATAACGTATAACGTATAACGTATAACGTATAACGTATAACGTATAACGTATAACGTATAACGTATAACGTATATTCTATAAGGCATAACGCATAACGTATAACGTATAACGTATATCGTATAACGTATAACGTATAACGTAAAACGTATAACGTATAACGTATAACGTATAACGTATAACGTATAACGTATAACGTATAACGTATAACGTATAACGTAAAACGTATAACGAATAACGTATAATGTATAACGTATAACGTATGACGTATCACGTATAAGGTATGACCTATAACGCGTAACGTATAGCGTATAACGCATAACGTATAATGTATAACGTATAACGTATAACGTATAACGTATAACGTATAACGTATAACGTATAACGTATAACGTATAACGTATAACGTCAAACGCATAACGTATAACGTCAAACGCATAACGTATAACGTATAACGTATAACGCATAACGTATAACGTATAACGTATAACGTATAACGTATAACGTATAACGTATAACGTCAAACGCATAACGTATAACGTCAAACGCATAACGTATAACGTATAACGTATAACGCATAACGTATAACGTATAACGTATAACGTATAACGTATAACGTATGACGTATCACGTATAAGGTATGACCTATAACGCATAACGTATTGCGTATAACGCATAACGTATAACGTATAACGTATAACGTATAACGTATAACGTATAACGCATAACGTATATCCTATAACGCATAATGTATAGCGTATAACGCATAACGTATACCGTATAACGTATAACGTATAACGTATAACGTATAACGTATAACGTATAACGTATAACGTATAACGTATAATGTATAACGTGTAACTTATAACGTATAACGTAAAACGTATAACGTATAACGTATAACGTATAACGTATAACGTATAACGCATAACGTATACCGTATAACGTATAACGTATAACGTATAACGTATAACGTATAACGTATAACGTATAACGTATAACGTATAACGAATAACGTATAACGTATAACGTATAACGTATAACGTATAATGTATAACGTATAACGTATAACGTATAACGTAAAACGTATAACGTATAATGTATAACGTATAACGTATAACGTATAACGTATAACGTATAACGTATAACGTATAACGAATAACGTATAACGTATAACGTATAACGTATGACGTATCACGTATAAGGTACGACCTATAACGCATAACGGATAGCGTATAACGCATAACGTATAACGTATAACGTATAACGTATAACGTATAACGTATAACGTATAACGTATAACGTATAACGTATAACGTATAACGTATAACGTATAACGTATAACGTATAACGTATAACGTATAACGTATAATGTATAACGTATAACGTATAACGTATAACGTATATCCTATAACGCATAACGTATAACGTATAACGTATATCGTATAACGTATAACGTATAACGTAAAACGTTTAACGTATAACCTATAACGTCTAACGTATAACGTATAACGTATAACGTATAACATATAACGTATAACGTGTAACGTATAACGTATAACGTATAACGTATAACGTATAACGTATAACGTATAACGTATATCGTATAACGTATAACGTATAACGTATAACGTATAACGTATAACGTATAACGTATAACGTATATTCTATAAGGCATAACGCATAACGTATAACGTATAACGTATATCGTATAACGTATAACGTATAACGTATAAGGTATGACCTATAACGCGTAACGTATAGCGTATAACGCATAACGTATAATGTATAACGTATAACGTATAACGTATAACGTATAACGTATAACGTATAACGTATAACGTATAACGTAAAACGTATAACGAATAACGTATAATGTATAACGTATAACGTATGACGTATCACGTATAAGGTATGACCTATAACGCGTAACGTATAGCGTATAACGCATAACGTATAATGTATAACGTATAACGTATAACGTATAACGTATAACGTATAACGTATAACGTATAACGTATAACGTATAACGTATAACGTCAAACGCATAACGTATAACGTATAACGTATAACGCATAACGTATAACGTATAACGTATAACGTATAACGTATAACGTATGACGTATCACGTATAAGGTATGACCTATAACGCATAACGTATTGCGTATAACGCATAACGTATAACGTATAACGTATAACGTATAACGTATAACGTATAACGCATAACGTATATCCTATAACGCATAATGTATAGCGTATAACGCATAACGTATACCGTATAACGTATAACGTCAAACGTATAACGTATAACGTATAAGGTATAACGTATAACGTATAACGCATAACGTATAACGTATACCGTATAACGTAAAACGTCAAACGTATAACGTATAACGTATAACGTATAACGTATAACGTATAACGTATAACGTATAACGTATAACGTATAATGTATAACGTGTAACTTATAACGTATAACGTAAAACGTATAACGTATAACGTATAACGTATAACGTATAACGTATAACGCATAACGTATACCGTATAACGTATAACGTATAACGTATAACGTATAACGTATAACGTATAACGTATAACGTATAACGTATAACGAATAACGTATAACGTATAACGTATAACGTATAACGTATAATGTATAACGTATAACGTATAACGTATAACGTAAAACGTATAACGTATAATGTATAACGTATAACGTATAACGTATAACGTATAACGTATAACGTATAACGTATAACGAATAACGTATAACGTATAACGTATAACGTATGACGTATCACGTATAAGGTACGACCTATAACGCATAACGGATAGCGTATAACGCATAACGTATAACGTATAACGTATAACGTATAACGTATAACGTATAACGTATAACGTATAACGTATAACGTATAACGTATAACGTATAACGTATAACGTATAACGTATAACGTATAACGTATAACGTATAACGTATAACGTATAACGTATAACGTATAACGTATATCCTATAACGCATAACGTATAACGTATAACGTATATCGTATAACGTATAACGTATAACGTAAAACGTTTAACGTATAACCTATAACGTCTAACGTATAACGTATAACGTATAACGTATAACATATAACGTATAACGTGTAACGTATAACGTATAACGTATAACGTATAACGTATAACGTATAACGTATAACGTATATCGTATAACGTATAACGTATAACGTATAACGTATAACGTATAACGTATAACGTATAACGTATATTCTATAAGGCATAACGCATAACGTATAACGTATAACGTATATCGTATAACGTATAACGTATAACGTATAAGGTATGACCTATAACGCGTAACGTATAGCGTATAACGCATAACGTATAATGTATAACGTATAACGTATAACGTATAACGTATAACGTATAACGTATAACGTATAACGTATAACGTATAACGTATAACGTATAACGTATAACGTATATTCTATAAGGCATAACGCATAACGTATAACGTATAACGTATATCGTATAACGTATAACGTATAACGTATAAGGTATGACCTATAACGCGTAACGTATAGCGTATAACGCATAACGTATAATGTATAACGTATAACGTATAACGTATAACGTATAACGTATAACGTATAACGTATAACGTATAACGCATAACGCATAACGTATAACGTATAACGTATAACGTATAATATATAACGTATAACGTATAACGTATAACGTATATCGTATAACGTATAACGTATTACGTATAACGTATAACGTACAGCGTATAACGCCAAACGTATAACGTATAACGTATAACGTATAACGTATAACGCATAACGTATAACGTATAACGTATAACGCATAACGTATAACGTATAACGTATAACGTATAACGTATAACGTACAACGTATAACGTATAACGTACAACGTATAACGTATAACGTATATCGTATAACGTATTACGTATAACGTATAACGTATAACGTATAACGTATAACGTATAACGTATAACGTATAACGTTTAACGTATAACGTATAACGTATAACGTATAACGTATAACGTATAACGTATAACGTATAACGTAAAACGTATAACGAATAACGTATAACGTATAACGTATAACGTATAACGTATAACGTATAACGTATAACGTATAACGTATAACGTATAACGTATAACGTATAACGTATAACGTATAACGTATAACGTATAACGTATAACGTATAACGTATAACGTATAACGTATAACGTCAAACGTATAACGTATAACGTATAACGTATAACGCATAACGTATAACGTATAACGTATAACGTATAACGTATAACGTATAACGTATAACGTATAACGTATAACGTATAACGTATATCCTATAACGCATAACGTATAACGTATAACGTATATCGTATAACGTATAACGTATAACGTAAAACGTATAACGTATAACGTATAACGTATAACGTATAACGTATAACGTATAACGTATAACGTATAACGTATAACGTATAACGTATAACGTATAACGTATAACGTATAACGTATAACGTATAACGTATAACGTATAACGTATATTCTATAAGGCATAACGCATAACGTATAACGTATAACGTATATCGTATAACGTATAACGTATAACGTATAAGGTATGACCTATAACGCGTAACGTATAGCGTATAACGCATAACGTATAATGTATAACGTATAACGTATAACGTATAACGTATAACGTATAACGTATAACGTATAACGTATAACGTATAACGTATAACGTCAAACGTATAACGTATAACGTATAACGTATAACGCATAACGTATAACGTATAACGTATAACGTATAACGTATAACGTATAACGTATAACGTATAACGTATAACGTAAAACGTATAACGAATAACGTATAATGTATAACGTATAACGTATGACGTATCACGTATAAGGTATGACCTATAACGCGTAACGTATAGCGTATAACGCATAACGTATAATGTATAACGTATAACGTATAACGTATAACGTATAACGTATAACGTATAACGTATAACGTATAACGTATAACGTATAACGTCAAACGCATAACGTATAACGTATAACGTATAACGCATAACGTATAACGTATAACGTATAACGTATAACGTATAACGTATGACGTATCACGTATAAGGTATGACCTATAACGCATAACGTATTGCGTATAACGCATAACGTATAACGTATAACGTATAACGTATAACGTATAACGTATAACGCATAACGTATATCCTATAACGCATAATGTATAGCGTATAACGCATAACGTATACCGTATAACGTATAACGTCAAACGTATAACGTATAACGTATAAGGTATAACGTATAACGTATAACGCATAACGTATAACGTATACCGTATAACGTAAAACGTCAAACGTATAACGTATAACGTATAACGTATAACGTATAACGTATAACGTATAACGTATAACGTATAACGTATAATGTATAACGTGTAACTTATAACGTATAACGTAAAACGTATAACGTATAACGTATAACGTATAACGTATAACGTATAACGCATAACGTATACCGTATAACGTATAACGTATAACGTATAACGTATAACGTATAACGTATAACGTATAACGTATAACGTATAACGAATAACGTATAACGTATAACGTATAACGTATAACGTATAATGTATAACGTATAACGTATAACGTATAACGTAAAACGTATAACGTATAATGTATAACGTATAACGTATAACGTATAACGTATAACGTATAACGTATAACGTATAACGAATAACGTATAACGTATAACGTATAACGTATGACGTATCACGTATAAGGTACGACCTATAACGCATAACGGATAGCGTATAACGCATAACGTATAACGTATAACGTATAACGTATAACGTATAACGTATAACGTATAACGTATAACGTATAACGTATAACGTATAACGTATAACGTATAACGTATAACGTATAACGTATAACGTATAACGTATAACGTATAACGTATAACGTATAACGTATAACGTATATCCTATAACGCATAACGTATAACGTATAACGTATATCGTATAACGTATAACGTATAACGTAAAACGTTTAACGTATAACCTATAACGTCTAACGTATAACGTATAACGTATAACGTATAACATATAACGTATAACGTGTAACGTATAACGTATAACGTATAACGTATAACGTATAACGTATAACGTATAACGTATATCGTATAACGTATAACGTATAACTTATAACGTATAACGTATAACGTATAACGTATAACGTATATTCTATAAGGCATAACGCATAACGTATAACGTATAACGTATATCGTATAACGTATAACGTATAACGTATAAGGTATGACCTATAACGCGTAACGTATAGCGTATAACGCATAACGTATAATGTATAACGTATAACGTATAACGTATAACGTATAACGTATAACGTATAACGTATGACGTATAACGTATAACGTATAACGTATAACGTATAACGTCAAACGTATAACGTATAACGTATAACGTATAACGCATAACGTATAACGTATAACGTATAACGTATAACGTATAACGTATAACGTATAACGTATAACGTATAACGTATAACGTAAAACGTATAACGAATAACGTATAACGTATAACGTATAACGTATGACGTATCACGTATAAGGTATGACCTATAACGCGTAACGTATAGCGTATAACGCATAACGTATAATGTATAACGTATAACGTATAACGTATAACGTATAACGTATAACGTATAACGTATAGCGTATAACGTATAACGTCAAACGCATAACGTATAACGTATAACGTATAACGCATAACGTATAACGTATAACGTATAACGTATAACGTATAACGTATGACGTATCACGTATAAGGTATGACCTATAACGCATAACGTATTGCGTATAACGCATAACGTATAACGTATAACGTATAACGTATAACGTATAACGTATAACGCATAACGTTTATCCTATAACGCATAATGTATAGCGTATAACGCATAACGTATACCGTATAACGTATAACGTCAAACGTATAACGTATAACGTATAAGGTATAACGTATAACGTATAACGCATAACGTATAACGTATACCGTATAACGTAAAACGTCAAACGTATAACGTATAACGTATAACGTATAACGTATAACGTATAACGTATAACGTATAATGTATAACGTGTAACTTATAACGTATAACGTAAAACGTATAACGTATAACGTATAACGTATAACGTATAACGTATAACGCATAACGTATACCGTATAACGTATAACGTATAACGTATAACGTATAACGTATAACGTATAACGTATAACGTATAACGTATAACGAATAACGTATAACGTATAACGTATAACGTATAACGTATAATGTATAACGTATAACGTATAACGTATAACGTAAAACGTATAACGTATAATGTATAACGTATAACGTATAACGTATAACGTATAACGTATAACGTATAACGTATAACGAATAACGTATAACGTATAACGTATAACGTATGACGTATCACGTATAAGGTACGACCTATAACGCATAACGGATAGCGTATAACGCATAACGTATAACGTATAACGTATAACGTATAACGTATAACGTATAACGTATAACGTATAACGTATAACGTATAACGTATAACGTATAACGTATAACGTATAACGTATAACGTATAACGTATAACGTATAACGTATAACGTATAACGTATAACGTATAACGTATAACGTATAACGTATAACGTATAACGTATAACGTATAACGTATAACGTATAACGTATAACGTATATCCTATAACGCATAACGTATAACGTATAACGTATATCGTATAACGTATAACGTATAACGTAAAACGTATAACGTATAACGTATAACGTATAACGTATAACGTATAACGTATAACGTATGACGTATCACGTATAAGGTATGACCTATAACGCATAACGTATAGCGTATAACGTATAACGTATAACGTATAACGTATAACGTATAACGTATAACGTATAACGTATAACGTATAACGTATAACGTATAACGTATAACGTATAACGTATAACGTATATCCTATAACGCATAACGTATAACGTATAACGTACATCGTATAACGTATAACGTATAACGTAAAACGTTTAACGTATAACCTATAACGTCTAACGTATAACGTATAACGTATAACGTATAACATATAACGTATACCGTATAACGTATAACGTCAAACGTATAACGTCTAACGTATAACGTATAACGTATAACGTATAACATATAACGTATAACGTATAACGTATAACGTATAACGTATAACGTATAACGTATAACGTATAACGTATAACGTATAACGTATAACGTATATCGTATAACGTATAACGTATAACGTATAACGTATAACGTGTAACGTATAACGTATAACGTATAACGTATAACGTATAACGTATATCCTATAACGCATAACGTATAACGTATAACGTATATCGTATAACGTATAACGTATAACGTAAAACGTTTAACGTATAACCTATAACGTCTAACGTATAACGTATAAAGTATAACGTATAACGTATAACGTATAACGTATAACGTATAACGTTTAACGTATAACGTATAACGTATAACGTATAACGTATAACGTATAACGTATAACGTATAACGTATAAAGTATAACGTTTAACGTATAACGTATAACGTACAACGTATAACGTATAACGTATAACGTATAACGTATAACGTATAACGTATAACGTATAACGTATAACGTATAACGTATAACGTATAACGTATATCCTATAACGCATAACGTATAACGTATAACGTATATCGTATAACGTATAACGTATAACGTAAAACGTATAACGTATAACGTATAACGTATAACGTATAACGTATAACGTATAACGTATGACGTATCACGTATAAGGTATGACCTATAACGCATAACGTATAGTGTATAACGCATAACGTATAATGTATAACCTATAACGTATAACGTATAACGTATAACGTATATCCTATAACGCATAACGTATAACGTATAACGTATATCCTATAACGCATAACGTATAACGTATAACGTATATCGTATAACGTATAACGTATAACGTAAAACGTATAACGTATAACGTATAACGTATAACGTATAACGTATAACGTATAACGTATAACGTATAACGTATAACGTTTAACGTATAACGTATAACGTATAACGTATAACGTACAACGTATAACGTATAACGTATAACGTATAACGTAAAACGTATAACGAATAACGTATAACGTATAACGTATAACGTATGACGTATCACGTATAAGGTATGACCTATAACGCATAACGTATAGCGTATAACGCATAACGTATAATGTATAACGTATAACGTATAACGTATAACGTATAACGTATAACGTATAACGTATAACGTATAACGTATAACGTCAAACGTATAACGTATAACGTATAACGTATAACGCATAACGTATAACGTATAACGTATAACGTATAACGTATAACGTATGACGTATCACGTATAAGGTATGACCTATAACGCATAACGTATAGCGTATAACGCATAACGTATAACGTATAACGTATAACGTATAACGTATAACGCATAACGTATACCGTATAACGTATAACGTATAACGTATAACGTATAACGTATAACGTATAACGTATAACGTATAACGTATAACGTATAACGTATAACGTATAACGTATAACGTATAACGTATAACGTATAACGTATAATGTATAACGTATAACGTATAACGTATAACGTAAAACGTATAAAGTATAACGTATAACGTATAACGTATAACGTATAACGCATAACGTATAACGTATATCCTATAGCGCATAATGTATAGCGTATAACGCATAACGTATACCGTATAACGTATAACGTCAAACGTATAACGTATAACGTAAAACGTATAACGCATAACGTATAACGTATACCGTATAACGTATAACGTATAACGTATAACGTATAACGTATAACGTATAACGTATAACGTATAACGTATAACGTATAACGTATAACGTATAACGTATAATGTATAACGTATAACGTATAACGTATAACGTAAAACGTATAAAGTATAACGTATAACGTATAACGTATAACGTATAACGTTTAACGTATAACCTATAACGTCTAACGTATAACGTATAACGTATAACGTATAACGTATAACGTATAACGTATAACGTATAACGTATAACGTATAACGTATAACGTATAACGTATAACGTATAACGTATAACGTATAAAGTATAACGTTTAACGTATAATGTATAACGTATAACGTATAACGTATAACGTAAAACGTATAACGTATAATGTATAACGTATAACGTATAACGTATAACGTATAACGTATAACGTATAACGTATAACGAATAACGTATAACGTATAACGTATAACGTATGACGTATCACGTATAAGGTACGACCTATAACGCATAACGGATAGCGTATAACGCATAACGTATAACGTATAACGTATAACGTATAACGTATAACGTATAACGTATAACGTATAACGTATAACGTATAACGTATAACGTATAACGTATAACGTATAACGTATAACGTATAACGTATAACGTATAACGTATAACGTATAACGTATAACGTATAACGTATAACGTATAACGTATATCCTATAACGCATAACGTATAACGTATAACGTATATCGTATAACGTATAACGTATAACGTAAAACGTTTAACGTATAACCTATAACGTCGAACGTATAACGTATAACGTATAACGTATAACATATAACGTATAACGTATAACGTATAACGTATAACGTATAACGTATAACGTATAACGTATAACGTATAACGTATAACGTATATCGTATAACGTATAACGTATAACGTATAACGTATAACGTATAACGTATAACGTATAACGTATAACGTATAACGTATAACGTATAACGTATAACGTATAACGTATAACGTATAACGTATAACGTATAACGTACAACGTATCACGTATAACGTATATCCTATAACGCATAACGTATATCCTATAGCGCATAATGTATAGCGTATAACGCATAACGTATACCGTATAACGTATAACGTCAAACGTATAACGTATAACGTATAACGTATAACGTATAACGTATAACGCATAACGTATAACGTATACCGTATAACGTATAACGTATAACGTATAACGTATAACGTATAACGTATAACGTATAACGTATAACGTATAACGTATAACGTATAACGTATAACGTATAACGTATAATGTATAACGTATAACGTATAACGTATAACGTAAAACGTATAAAGTATAACGTATAACGTATAACGTATAACGTATAACGTATAACGCATAACGTATAACGTATATCGTATAACGTATAATATATAACGTATAACGTATAACGTATAACGTATATCGTATAACGTATATCGTATAACGTATAACGTATAACGTAAAACGTTTAACGTATAACCTATAACGTCTAACGTATAACGTATAACGTATAACGTATAACGTATAACGTATAACGTATAACGTATAACGTATAACGTATAACGTATAACGTATAACGTATAACGTATAACGTATAAAGTATAACGTTTAACGTATAACGTATAACGTATAACGTATAACGTATAACGTATAACGTATAAAGTATAACGTATAACGTATAACGTATAACGTATAACGTATAACGTATAACGTATAACGTATAACGTATAACGTATAACGTATAACGTATAACGTATAACGTATAACGTATAAAGTATAACGTATAACGTATAACGTGTAACGTATAACGTATAACGTATAACGTATAACGTATAACGTATAACGTATAACGTATAACGTATAACGTATAACGTATAACGTATAACGTATAACGTATAACGTATAACGTATAACGTATAACGTACAACGTATAACGTATAACGTATAACGTATAACGTATAACGTATAACGTATAACGTATAATGTATAACGTATAACGTATAACGTATAACGTAAAACGTATAAAGTATAACGTATAACGTATAACGTATAACGTATAACGCATAACGTATAACGTATAACGTATAACGTATAATATATAACGTATAACGTATAACGTATAACGTATATCGTATAACGTATATCGTATAACGTATAACGTATAACGTAAAACGTTTAACGTATAACCTATAACGTCTAACGTATAACGTATAACAAATAACGTATAACGTATAACGTATAACGTATAACGTATAACGTATAACGTATAACGTATAACGTATAACGTAAAACGTATAACGTATAACGTATTACGTATAACGTATAACGTTTAACGTATAACGTATAACGTATAACGTATAACGTATAACGTATAACGTATAACCTATAACGTTTAACGTATAACGTATAACGTATAACGTATAACGTATAACGTATAACTTATAACGTATAACGTATAACGTATAACGTATAACGAATAACGTATAACGTATAACGTATAACGTATGACCTATAACGTATAACGTATAACCTATAACGTATAACGTATAACGTATAACGTATATCCTATAACGCATAACGTATAACGTATAACGTATATCCTATAACGCATAACGTATAACGTATAACGTATATCGTATAACGTATAACTTATAACGTAAAACGTATAACGTATAACGTATAACGTACAACGTATAACGTATAACGTATAACGTATAACGTATAACGTTTAACGTATAACGTATAACGTATAACGTATAACGTATAACGTATAACGTATAACGTATAACGTATAACGTAAAACGTATAACGAATAACGTATAACGTATAACGTATAACGTATGACGTATCACGTATAAGGTATGACCTATAACGCATAACGTATAGCGTATAACGCATAACGTATAATGTATAACGTATAACGTATAACGTATAACGTATAACGTATAACGTATAACGTATAACGTATAACGTGTAACGTATAACGTCAAACGTATAACGTATAACGTAAAACGTATAACGCATAACGTATAACGTATAACGTATAACGTATAACGTTTAACGTATAACGTATAACGCATAACGTATAACGTATAACGTATAACGTATAACGTTTAACGTATAACGTATAACGTATAACGTATAACGTAAAACGTATAACGAATAACGTATAACGTATAACGTATAACGTATAACGTATAACGCATAACGTATATCCTATAACGCATAATGTATAGCGTATAACGCATAACGTATACCGTATAACGTATAACGTCAAACGTATAACGTATAACGTATAAGGTATAACGTATAACGTATAACGCATAACGTATAACGTATACCGTATAACGTATAACGTCAAACGTATAACGTATAACGTATAACGTATAACGTATAACGTATAACGTATAACGTTTAACGTATAACGTATAACGTATAACGTATAATGTATAACGTGTAACTTATAACGTATAACGTAAAACGTATAACGTATAACGTATAACGTATAACGTATAACGTATAACGCATAACGTATACCGTATAACGTATAACGTACAACGTATAACGTATAACGTATAACGTATAACGTATAACGTATAACGAATAACGTATAACGTATAACGTATAACGTATAACGTATAATGTATAACGTATAACGTATAACGTATAACGTAAAACGTATAACGTATAATGTATAAGGTATAACGTATAACGTATAACGTATAACGTATAACGTATAACGAATAACGTATAACGTATAACGTATAACGTATGACGTATCACGTATAAGGTACGACCTATAACGCATAACGGATAGCGTATAACGCATAACGTATAACGTATAACGGATAACGTATAACGTATAACGTATAACGTATAACGTATAACGTATAACGTATAACGTATAACGTATAACGTATAACGTATAACGTATAACGTATAACGTATAACGTATAACGTATAACGTATATCCTATAACGCATAACGTATAACGTATAACGTATATCGTATAACGTATAACGTATAACGTAAAACGTTTAACGTATAACCTATAACGTCTAACGTATAACGTATAACGTATAACGTATAACATATAACGTATAACGTATAACGTATAACGTATAACGTATAACGTATAACGTATAACGTATAACGTATATCGTATGTCGTATAACGTATAACGTATAACGTATAACGTATAACGTATAACGTATAACGTATAACGTATAACGTATAACGTATAACGTATAACGTATAACGTATAACGTATAACGTACAACGTATCACGTATAACGTATATCCTATAACGCATAACGTATATCCTATAGCGCATAATGTATAGCGTATAATGCATAACGTATACCGTATAACGTATAACGTCAAACGTATAACGTATAACGTATAACGTATAACGCATAACGTATAACGTATACCGTATAACGTATAACGTATAACGTATAACGTATAACGTATAACGTATAACGTATAACGTATAACGTATAACGTATAACGTATAACGTATAACGTATAACGTATAACGTATAATGTATAACGTATAACTTATAACGTATAACGTAAAACGTATAACGTATAACGTATAACGTATAACGTATAACGCATAACGCATAACGTATACCGTATAACGTATAACGTATAACGTATAACGTATAACGTATAACGTATAACGTATAACGTATAACGAATAACGTATAACGTATAACGTATAACGTATAACGTATAATGTATAACGTATAACGTATAACGTATAACGTAAAACGTATAACGTATAATGTATAAGGTATAACGTATAACGTATAACGTATAACGTAAAACGTATAACGAATAACGTATAACGTATAACGTATAACGTATAACGTATAACGCATAACGTATATCCTATAACGCATAATGTATAGCGTATAACGCATAACGTATACCGTATAACGTATAACGTCAAACGTATAACGTATAACGTATAAGGTATAACGTATAACGTATAACGCATAACGTATAACGTATACCGTATAACGTATAACGTCAAACGTATAACGTATAACGTATAACGTATAACGTATAACGTATAACGTTTAACGTATAACGTATAACGTATAACGTATAATGTATAACGTGTAACTTATAACGTATAACGAAAAACGTATAACGTATAACGTATAACGTATAACGTATAACGTATAACGCATAACGTATGCCGTATAACGTATAACGTACAACGTATAACGTATAACGTATAACGTATAACGTATAACGTATAACGAATAACGTATAACGTATAACGTATAACGTATAACGTATAATGTATAACGTATAACGTATAACGTATAACGTAAAACGTATAACGTATAATGTATAAGGTATAACGTATAACGTATAACGTATAACGTATAACGTATAACGAATAACGTATAACGTATAACGTATAACGTATGACGTATCACGTATAAGGTACGACCTATAACGCATAACGGATAGCGTATAACGCATAACGTATAACGTATAACGGATAACGTATAACGTATAACGTATAACGTATAACGTATAACGTATAACGTATAACGTATAACGTATAACGTATAACGTATAACGTATAACGTATAACGTATAACGTATAACGTATAACGTATATCCTATAACGCATAACGTATAACGTATAACGTATATCGTATAACGTATAACGTATAACGTAAAACGTTTAACGTATAACCTATAACGTCTAACGTATAACGTATAACGTATAACGTATAACATATAACGTATAACGTATAACGTATAACGTATAACGTATAACGTATAACGTATAACGTATAACGTATATCGTATGTCGTATAACGTATAACGTATAACGTATAACGTATAACGTATAACGTATAACGTATAACGTATAACGTATAACGTATAACGTATAACGTATAACGTATAACGTATAACGTACAACGTATCACGTATAACGTATATCCTATAACGCATAACGTATATCCTATAGCGCATAATGTATAGCGTATAATGCATAACGTATACCGTATAACGTATAACGTCAAACGTATAACGTATAACGTATAACGTATAACGCATAACGTATAACGTATACCGTATAACGTATAACGTATAACGTATAACGTATAACGTATAACGTATAACGTATAACGTATAACGTATAACGTATAACGTATAACGTATAACGTATAACGTATAATGTATAACGTATAACTTATAACGTATAACGTAAAACGTATAACGTATAACGTATAACGTATAACGTATAACGCATAACGCATAACGTATACCGTATAACGTATAACGTATAACGTATAACGTATAACGTATAACGTATAACGTATAACGTATAACGAATAACGTATAACGTATAACGTATAACGTATAACGTATAATGTATAACGTATAACGTATAACGTATAACGTAAAACGTATAACGTATAATGTATAAGGTATAACGTATAACGTATAACGTATAACGTATAACGTATAACGAATAACGTATAACGTATAACGTATAACGTATGACGTATCACGTATAAGGTACGACCTATAACGCATAACGGATAGCGTATAACGCATAACGTATAACGTATAACGGATAACGTATAACGTATAACGTATAACGTATAACGTATAACGTATAACGTATAACGTATAACGTATAACGTATAACGTATAACGTATAACGTATAACGTATATCCTATAACGCATAACGTATAACGTATAACGTATATCGTATAACGTATAACGTATAACGTAAAACGTTTAACGTAAAACCTATAACGTCTAACGTATAACGTATAACGTATAACGTATAACATATAACGTATAACGTATAACGTATAACGTATAACGTATAACGTATAACGTATAACGTATAAAGTATATCGTATGTCGTATAACGTATAACGTATAACGTATAACGTATAACGTATAACGTATAACGTATAACGTATAACGTATAACGTATAACGTATAACGTATAACGTATAACGTATAACGTACAACGTATCACGTATAACGTATATCCTATAACGCATAACGTATATCCTATAGCGCATAATGTATAGCGTATAATGCATAACGTATACCGTATAACGTATAACGTCAAACGTATAACGTATAACGTATAACGTATAACGCATAACGTATAACGTATACCGTATAACGTATAACGTATAACGTATAACGTATAACGTATAACGTATAACGTATAACGTATAACGTATAACGTATAACGTATAACGTATAACGTATAATGTATAACGTATAACGTATAACGTATAACGTAAAACGTATAAAGTATAACGTATAACGTATAACGTATAACGTATAACGTTTAACGTATAACCTATAACGTCTAACGTATAACGTATAACGTATAACGTATAACGTATAACGTATAACGTATAACGTATAACGTATAACGTATAACGTATAACGTATAACGTATAACGTATAACGTATAAAGTATAACGTTTAACGTATAATGTATAACGTATAACGTATAACGTATAACGTAAAACGTATAACGTATAATGTATAACGTATAACGTATAACGTATAACGTATAACGTATAACGTATAACGAATAACGTATAACGTATAACGTATAACGTATGACGTATCACGTATAAGGTACGACCTATAACGCATAACGGATAGCGTATAACGCATAACGTATAACGTATAACGTATAACGTATAACGTATAACGTATAACGTATAACGTATAACGTATAACGTATAACGTATAACGTATAATGTATAACGTATAACGTATAATGTATAACGTATAACGTATAACGTATAACGTATAACGTATAACGTATAACGTATAACGTATAACGTGTATCCTATAACCCATAACGTATAACGTATAACGTATAACGTATATCGTATAACGTATAACGTATAACGTAAAACGTTTAACGTATAACCTACAACGTCTAACGTATAACGTATAACGTATAACGTATAACATATAACGTATAACGTATAACGTATAACGTATAACGTATAACGTATAACGTACAACGTATAACGTATAACGTATAACGTATATCGTATAACGTATAACGTATAACGCATAACGTATAACGTATAACGTATAACGTATAACGTATAACGTATAACGTATAACGTATAACGTATAACGTATAACGTATAACGTATAACGTACAACGTATCACGTATAACGTATATCCTATAACGCATAACGTATATCCTATAGCGCATAATGTATAGCGTATAACGCATAACGTATACCGTATAACGTATAACGTCAAACGTATAACGTATAACGTATAACGTATAACGCATAACGTATAACGTATACCGTATAACGTATAACGTATAACGTATAACGTATAACGTATAACGTATAACGTATAACGTATAACGTATAACGTATAACGTATAACGTATAACGTATAGCGTATAACGTATAATGTATAACGTATAACGTATAACGTATAACGTAAAACGTATAAAGTATAACGTATAACGTATAACGTATAACGTATAACGTATAACGCATAACGTATAACGTATAACGTATAACGTATAATATATAACGTATAACGTATAACGTATAACGTATATCGTATAACGTATATCGTATAACGTATAACGTATAACGTAAAACGTTTAACGTATAACCTATAACGTCTAACGTATAACGTATAACGTATAACGTATAACGTATAACGTATAACGTATAACGTATAACGTATAACGTATAACGTATAACGTATAACGTATAACGTATAAAGTATAACGTTTAACGTATAACGTATAACGTATAACGTATAACGTATAACGTATAACGTATAAAGTATAACGTTTAACGTATAACGTATAACGTATAACGTATAACGTATAACGTATAACGTATAATGTATAACGTATAACGTAAAACGTATAACGTATAACGTATAACGTATAACGTATAACGTATAATGTATAACGTAAAACGTATAACGTATAACGTATTACGTATAACGTATAACGTTTAACGTATAACGTATAACGTATAACGTATAACGTATAACGTATAACGTATAACGTTTAACGTATGACGTATAACGTATAACGTATAACGTATAACGAATAACGTATAACGTATAACGTATAACGTATAACGTATAACGTATAACGTAAAACGTATAACGTATAACGTATAACGTATAACGTATAACGCATAACGCATAACGTATACCGTATAACGTATAACGTATAACGTATAACGTATAACGTATAACGTATAACGTTTAACGTATAACGAATAACGTATAACGTATAAGGTACGACCTATAACGCATAACGGATAGCGTATAACGCATAACGTATAACGTATAACGGATAACGTATAACGTATAACGTATAACGTATAACGTATAATGTATAACGTATAACTTATAACGTATAACGTAAAACGTATAACGTATAACGTATAACGTATAACGTATAACGCATAACGCATAACGTATACCGTATAACGTATAACGTATAACGTATAACGTATAACGTATAACGTATAACGTATAACGTATAACGAATAACGTATAACGTATAACGTATAACGTATAACGTATAATGTATAACGTATAACGTATAACGTATAACGTAAAACGTATAACGTATAATGTATAAGGTATAACGTATAACGTATAACGTATAACGTATAACGTATAACGAATAACGTATAACGTATAACGTATAACGTATGACGTATCACGTATAAGGTACGACCTATAACGCATAACGGATAGCGTATAACGCATAACGTATAACGTATAACGGATAACGTATAACGTATAACGTATAACGTATAACGTATAACGTATAACGTATAACGTATAACGTATAACGTATAACGTATAACGTATAACGTATAACGTATATCCTATAACGCATAACGTATAACGTATAACGTATATCGTATAACGTATAACGTATAACGTAAAACGTTTAACGTAAAACCTATAACGTCTAACGTATAACGTATAACGTATAACGTATAACATATAACGTATAACGTATAACGTATAACGTATAACGTATAACGTATAACGTATAACGTATAACGTATATCGTATGTCGTATAACGTATAACGTATAACGTATAACGTATAACGTATAACGTATAACGTATAACGTATAACGTATAACGTATAACGTATAACGTATAACGTATAACGTATAACGTACAACGTATCACGTATAACGTATATCCTATAACGCATAACGTATATCCTATAGCGCATAATGTATAGCGTATAATGCATAACGTATACCGTATAACGTATAACGTCAAACGTATAACGTATAACGTATAACGTATAACGCATAACGTATAACGTATACCGTATAACGTATAACGTATAACGTATAACGTATAACGTATAACGTATAACGTATAACGTATAACGTATAACGTATAACGTATAACGTATAACGTATAATGTATAACGTATAACGTATAACGTATAACGTAAAACGTATAAAGTATAACGTATAACGTATAACGTATAACGTATAACGTTTAACGTATAACCTATAACGTCTAACGTATAACGTATAACGTATAACGTATAACGTATAATGTATAACGTATAACGTATAACGTATAACGTATAACGTATAACGTATAACGTATAACGTATAACGTATAAAGTATAACGTTTAACGTATAATGTATAACGTATAACGTATAACGTATAACGTAAAACGTATAACGTATAATGTATAACGTATAACGTATAACGTATAACGTATAACGTATAACGTATAACGAATAACGTATAACGTATAACGTATAACGTATGACGTATCACGTATAAGGTACGACCTACAACGCATAACGGATAGCGTATAACGCATAACGTATAACGTATAACGTATAACGTATAACGTATAACGTATAACGTATAACGTATAACGTATAACGTATAACGTATAATGTATAACGTATAACGTATAATGTATAACGTATAACGTATAACGTATAACGTATAACGTATAACGTATAACGTATAACGTATAACGTATATCCTATAACCCATAACGTATAACGTATAACGTATAACGTATATCGTATAACGTATAACGTATAACGTAAAACGTTTAACGTATAACCTATAACGTCTAACGTATAACGTATAACGTATAACGTATAACATATAACGTATAACGTATAACGTATAACGTATAACGTATAACGTATAACGTATAACGTATAACGTATAACGTATATCGTATAACGTATAACGTATAACGTATAACGTATAACGTATAACGTATAACGTATAACGTATAACGTATAACGTATAACGTATAACGTATAACGTATAACGTATAACGTATAACGTATAACGTACAACGTATCACGTATAACGTATATCCTATAACGCATAACGTATATCCTATAGCGCATAATGTATAGCGTATAACGCATAACGTATACCGTATAACGTATAACGTCAAACGTATAACGTATAACGTATAACGTATAACGCATAACGTATAACGTATACCGTGTAACGTATAACGTATAACGTATAACGTATAACGTATAACGTATAACGTATAACGTATAACGTATAACGTATAACGTATAACGTATAGCGTATAACGTATAATGTATAACGTATAACGTATAACGTATAACGTAAAACGTATAAAGTATAACGTTTAACGTATAACCTATAACGTCTAACGTATAACGTATAACGTATAACGTATAACGTATAACGTATAACGTATAACGTATAACGTATAACGTATAACGTATAACGTATAACGTATAACGTATAAAGTATAACGTTTAACGTATAACGTATAACGTATAACGTATAACGTATAACGTATAAAGTATAACGTTTAACGTATAACGTATAACGTATAACGTATAACGTATAACGTATAACGTATAATGTATAACGTATAACGTAAAACGTATAACGTATAACGTATAACGTATAACGTATAACGTATAATGTATAACGTAAAACGTATAACGTATAACGTATTACGTATAACGTATAACGTTTAACGTATAACGTATAACGTATAACGTATAACGTATAACGTATAACGTATAACGTTTAACGTATGACGTATAACGTATAACGTATAACGTATAACGAATAACGTATAACGTATAACGTATAACGTATAACGTATAACGTATAACGTATAACGTATAACGTAAAACGTTTAACGTATAACCTATAACGTCTAACGTATAACGTATAACGTATAACGTATAACATATAACGTATAACGTATAACGTATAACGTCTAACGTATAACGTATAACGTATAACGTATAACGTATAACGTATATCGTATAACGTATAACGTATAACGTATAACGTATAACGTATAACGTATAACGTATAACGTATAACGTATAACGTATAACGTATAACGTATAACGTATAACGTATAACGTATAACGTATAACGTACAACGTATCACGTATAACGTATATCCTATAACGCATAACGTATATCCTATAGCGCATAATGTATAGCGTATAACGCATAACGTATACCGTATAACGTATAACGTCAAACGTATAACGTATAACGTATAACGTATAACGCATAACGTATAACGTATACCGTATAACGTATAACGTATAACGTATAACGTATAACGTATAACGTATAACGTATAACGTATAACGTATAACGTATAACGTATAACGTATAGCGTATAACGTATAATGTATAACGTATAACGTATAACGTATAACGTAAAACGTATAAAGTATAACGTTTAACGTATAACCTATAACGTCTAACGTATAACGTATAACGTATAACGTATAACGTATAACGTAAACGTATAACGTATAACGTATAACGTATAACGTATAACGTATAACGTATAACGTATAAAGTATAACGTTTAACGTATAACGTATAACGTATAACGTATAACGTATAACGTATAAAGTATAACGTTTAACGTATAACGTATAACGTATAACGTATAACGTATAACGTATAACGTATAATGTATAACGTATAACGTAAAACGTATAACGTATAACGTATAACGTATAACGTATAACGTATAATGTATAACGTAAAACGTATAACGTATAACGTATTACGTATAACGTATAACGTTTAACGTATAACGTATAACGTATAACGTATAACGTATAACGTATAACGTATAACGTTTAACGTATGACGTATAACGTATAACGTATAACGTATAACGAATAACGTATAACGTATAACGTATAACGTATAACGTATAACGTATAACGTATAACCTATAACGTATAACGTATAACGTATAACGTATATCCTATAACGCATAACGTATAACGTATAACGTATAACGTATAACGTATATCCTATAACGCATAACGTATAACGTATAACGTATATCCTATAACGCATAACGTATAACGTATAACGTATATCGTATAACGTATAACGTATAACGTAAAACGTATAACGTATAACGTATAACGTATAACGTATAACGTATAACGTATAACGTATAACGTATAACGTATAACGATTAACGTATAACGTATAACGTATAACGTATAACGTATAACGTATAGCGTATAACGCATAACGTATAATGTATAACGTATAACGTATAACGTATAACGTATAACGTATAACGTATAACGTATAACGTATAACGTATAACGTCAAACGTATAACGTATAACGTATAACGTATAACGCATAACGTATAACGTATAACGTATAACGTATAACGTATAACGTATGACGTATCACGTATAAGGTATGACCTATAACGCATAACGTATAGCGTATAACGTATAACGTATAACGAATAACGTATAACGTATAACGTATAACGTATAACGTATAACGTATAACGTAAAACGTATAACGTATAACGTATAACGTATAACGTATAACGCATAACGCATAACGTATACCGTATAACGTATAACGTATAACGTATAACGTATAACGTATAACGTATAACGTATAACGTATAACGAATAACGTATAACGTATAAGGTACGACCTATAACGCATAACGGATAGCGTATAACGCATAACGTATAACGTATAACGGATAACGTATAACGTATAACGTATAACGTATAACGTATAACGTATAATGTATAACGTATAACTTATAACGTATAACGTAAAACGTATAACGTATAACGTATAACGTATCACGTATAACGCATAACGCATAACGTATACCGTATAACGTATAACGTATAACGTATAACGTATAACGTATAACGTATAACGTATAACGTATAACGAATAACGTATAACGTATAACGTATAACGTATAACGTATAATGTATAACGTATAACGTATAACGTATAACGTAAAACGTATAACGTATAATGTATAAGGTATAACGTATAACGTATAACGTATAACGTATAACGTATAACGAATAACGTATAACGTATAACGTATAACGTATGACGTATCACGTATAAGGTACGACCTATAACGCATAACGGATAGCGTATAACGCATAACGTATAACGTATAACGGATAACGTATAACGTATAACGTATAACGTATAACGTATAACGTATAACGTATAACGTATAACGTATAACGTATAACGTATAACGTATAACGTATAACGTATAACGTATATCCTATAACGCATAACGTATAACGTATAACGTATATCGTATAACGTATAACGTATAACGTAAAACGTTTAACGTAAAACCTATAACGTCTAACGTATAACGTATAACGTATAACGTATAACATATAACGTATAACGTATAACGTATAACGTATAACGTATAACGTATAACGTATAACGTATAACGTATATCGTATGTCGTATAACGTATAACGTATAACGTATAACGTATAACGTATAACGTATAACGTATAACGTATAACGTATAACGTATAACGTATAACGTATAACGTATAACGTATAACGTATAACGTATAACGTACAACGTATCACGTATAACGTATATCCTATAACGCATAACGTATATCCTATAGCGCATAATGTATAGCGTATAATGCATAACGTATACCGTATAACGTATAACGTATAACGTATAACGTATAACGTATAACGTATAACGTATAACGTATAACGTATAATGTATAACGTATAACGTATAACGTATAACGTAAAACGTATAAAGTATAACGTATAACGTATAACGTATAACGTATAACGTTTAACGTATAACCTATAACGTCTAACGTATAACGTATAACGTATAACGTATAACGTATAACGTATAACGTATAACGTATAACGTATAACGTATAACGTATAACGTATAACGTATAACGTATAACGTATAAAGTATAACGTTTAACGTATAATGTATAACGTATAACGTATAACGTATAACGTAAAACGTATAACGTATAATGTATAACGTATAACGTATAACGTATAACGTATAACGTATAACGTATAACGAATAACGTATAACGTATAACGTATAACGTATGACGTATCACGTATAAGGTACGACCTATAACGCATAACGGATAGCGTATAACGCATAACGTATAACGTATAACGTATAACGTATAACGTATAACGTATAACGTATAACCTATAACGTCTAACGTATAACGTATAACGTAAAACGTTTAACGTAAAACCTATAACGTCTAACGTATAACGTATAACGTATAACGTATAACATATAACGTATAACGTATAACGTATAACGTATAACGTATAACGTATAACGTATAACGTATAACGTATATCGTATGTCGTATAACGTATAACGTATAACGTATAACGTATAACGTATAACGTATACCGTATAACGTATAACGTATAACGTATAACGTATAACGTATAACGTATAACGTATAACGTATAACGTATAACGTATAACGTATAACGTATAACGTATAATGTATAACGTATAACGTATAACGTATAACGTAAAACGTATAAAGTATAACGTATAACGTATAACGTATAACGTATAACGTTTAACGTATAACCTATAACGTCTAACGTATAACGTATAACGTATAACGTATAACGTATAACGTATAACGTATAACGTATAACGTATAACGTATAACGTATAACGTATAACGTATAACGTATAACGTATAAAGTATAACGTTTAACGTATAATGTATAACGTATAACGTATAACGTATAACGTAAAACGTATAACGTATAATGTATAACGTATAACGTATAACGTATAACGTATAACGTATAACGTATAACGAATAACGTATAACGTATAACGTATAACGTATGACGTATCACGTATAAGGTACGACCTATAACGCATAACGGATAGCGTATAACGCATAACGTATAACGTATAACGTATAACGTATAACGTATAACGTATAACGTATAACCTATAACGTCTAACGTATAACGTATAACGTATAACGTATAACGTATAACGTATAACGTATAACGTATAACGTATAACGTATAACGTATAACGTATAACGTATAACGTATAAAGTATAACGTTTAACGTATAACGTATAACGTATAACGTATAACGTATAACGTATAAAGTATAACGTTTAACGTATAACGTATAACGTATAACGTATAACGTATAACGTATAACGTATAATGTATAACGTATAACGTAAAACGTATAACGTATAACGTATAACGTATAACGTATAACGTATAATGTATAACGTAAAACGTATAACGTATAACGTATTACGTATAACGTATAACGTTTAACGTATAACGTATAACGTATAACGTATAACGTATAACGTATAACGTATAACGTTTAACGTATGACGTATAACGTATAACGTATAACGTATAACGAATAACGTATAACGTATAACGTATAACGTATAACGTATAACGTATAACGTATAACCTATAACGTATAACGTATAACGTATAACGTATATCCTATAACGCATAACGTATAACGTATAACGTATAACGTATAACGTATATCCTATAACGCATAACGTATAACGTATAACGTATATCCTATAACGCATAACGTATAACGTATAACGTATATCGTATAACGTATAACGTATAACGTAAAACGTATAACGTATAACGTATAACGTATAACGTATAACGTATAACGTATAACGTATAACGTATAACGTATAACGATTAACGTATAACGTATAACGTATAACGTATAACGTATAACGTATAGCGTATAACGCATAACGTATAATGTATAACGTATAACGTATAACGTATAACGTATAACGTATAACGTATAACGTATAACGTATAACGTATAACGTCAAACGTATAACGTATAACGTATAACGTATAACGCATAACGTATAACGTATAACGTATAACGTATAACGTATAACGTATGACGTATCACGTATAAGGTATGACCTATAACGCATAACGTATAGCGTATAACGCATAACGTATAACGTATAACGTATAACGTATAACGTATAACGTATAACGTTTAACGTATAACGTATAACGTATAACGTATAACGTATAACGTATAACGTATAAAGTATAACGTATAACGTATAACGTATAACGTATAACGTATAATGTATAACGTATAACGTATAACGTATAACGTAAAACGTATAAAGTATAACGTATAACGTATAACGTATAACGTATAACGTATAACGCATAACGTATAACGTATATCGTATAACGTATAATATATAACGTATAACGTATAACGTATAACGTATATCGTATAACGTATATCGTATAACGTATAACGTATAACGTAAAACGTTTAACGTATAACCTATAACGTCTAACGTATAACGTATAACGTATAACGTATAACGTATAACGTATAACGTATAACGTATAACGTATAACGTATGACGTATCACGTATAAGGTACGACCTATAACGCATAACGGATAGCGTATAACGCATAACGTATAACGTATAACGTATAACGTATAACGTATAACGTATAACGTATAACCTATAACGTCTAACGTATAACGTATAACGTAAAACGTTTAACGTAAAACCTATAACGTCTAACGTATAACGTATAACGTATAACGTATAACGTTTAACGTATAACCTATAACGTCTAACGTATAACGTATAACGTATAACGTATAACGTATAACGTATAACGTATAACGTATAACGTATAACGTATAACGTATAACGTATAACGTATAACGTATAACGTATAAAGTATAACGTTTAACGTATAATGTATAACGTATAACGTATAACGTATAACGTAAAACGTATAACGTATAATGTATAACGTATAACGTATAACGTATAACGTATAACGTATAACGTATAACGAATAACGTATAACGTATAACGTATAACGTATGACGTATCACGTATAAGGTACGACCTATAACGCATAACGGATAGCGTATAACGCATAACGTATAACGTATAACGTATAACGTATAACGTATAACGTATAACGTATAACCTATAACGTCTAACGTATAACGTATAACGTAAAACGTTTAACGTAAAACCTATAACGTCTAACGTATAACGTATAACGTATAACGTATAACATATAACGTATAACGTATAACGTATAACGTATAACGTATAACGTATAACGTATAACGTATAACGTATATCGTATGTCGTATAACGTATAACGTATAACGTATAACGTATAACGTATAACGTATACCGTATAACGTATAACGTATAACGTATAACGTATAACGTATAACGTATAACGTATAACGTATAACGTATAACGTATAACGTATAACGTATAACGTATAATGTATAACGTATAACGTATAACGTATAACGTAAAACGTATAAAGTATAACGTATAACGTATAACGTATAACGTATAACGTTTAACGTATAACCTATAACGTCTAACGTATAACGTATAACGTATAACGTATAACGTATAACGTATAACGTATAACGTATAACGTATAACGTATAACGTATAACGTATAACGTATAACGTATAACGTATAAAGTATAACGTTTAACGTATAATGTATACCGTATAACGTATAACGTATAACGTAAAACGTATAACGTATAATGTATAACGTATAACGTATAACGTATAACGTATAACGTATAACGTATAACGAATAACGTATAACGTATAACGTATAACGTATGACGTATCACGTATAAGGTACGACCTATAACGCATAACGGATAGCGTATAACGCATAACGTATAACGTATAACGTATAACGTATAACGTATAACGTATAACGTATAACCTATAACGTCTAACGTATAACGTATAACGTATAACGTATAACGTATAACGTATAACGTATAACGTATAACGTATAACGTATAACGTATAACGTATAACGTATAACGTATAAAGTATAACGTTTAACGTATAACGTATAACGTATAACGTATAACGTATAACGTATAAAGTATAACGTTTAACGTATAACGTATAACGTATAACGTATAACGTATAACGTATAACGTATAATGTATAACGTATAACGTAAAACGTATAACGTATAACGTATAACGTATAACGTATAACGTATAATGTATAACGTAAAACGTATAACGTATAACGTATTACGTATAACGTATAACGTTTAACGTATAACGTATAACGTATAACGTATAACGTATAACGTATAACGTATAACGTTTAACGTATGACGTATAACGTATAACGTATAACGTATAACGAATAACGTATAACGTATAACGTATAACGTATAACGTATAACGTATAACGTATAACCTATAACGTATAACGTATAACGTATAACGTATATCCTATAACGCATAACGTATAACGTATAACGTATAACGTATAACGTATATCCTATAACGCATAACGTATAACGTATAACGTATATCCTATAACGCATAACGTATAACGTATAACGTATATCGTATAACGTATAACGTATAACGTAAAACGTATAACGTATAACGTATAACGTATAACGTATAACGTATAACGTATAACGTATAACGTATAACGTATAACGATTAACGTATAACGTATAACGTATAACGTATAACGTATAACGTATAGCGTATAACGCATAACGTATAATGTATAACGTATAACGTATAACGTATAACGTATAACGTATAACGTATAACGTATAACGTATAACGTATAACGTCAAACGTATAACGTATAACGTATAACGTATAACGCATAACGTATAACGTATAACGTATAACGTATAACGTATAACGTATGACGTATCACGTATAAGGTATGACCTATAACGCATAACGTATAGCGTATAACGCATAACGTATAACGTATAACGTATAACGTATAACGTATAACGTATAACGTTTAACGTATAACGTATAACGTATAACGTATAACGTATAACGTATAACGTATAAAGTATAACGTATAACGTATAACGTATAACGTATAACGTATAATGTATAACGTATAACGTATAACGTATAACGTAAAACGTATAAAGTATAACGTATAACGTATAACGTATAACGTATAACGTATAACGTATAACGCATAACGTATAACGTATATCGTATAACGTATAATATATAACGTATAACGTATAACGTATAACGTATATCGTATAACGTATATCGTATAACGTATAACGTATAACGTAAAACGTTTAACGTATAACCTATAACGTCTAACGTATAACGTATAACGTATAACGTATAACGTATAACGTATAACGTATAACGTATAACGTATAACGTATAACGTATAACGTATAACGTATAAAGTATAACGTTTAACGTATAACGTATAACGTATAACGTATAACGTATAACGTATAACGTATAACGTATAACGTATAACGTATAACGTATAACGTATAACGTATAACGTATAACGTATAACGTATAACGTATAACGTATAACGTATAACGTATAACGTATAACGTATAACGTATAACGTATAACGTATAACGTATAACGTATAACGTATAACGTATAACGTATAACGTATAACGTATAAAGTATAACGTATAACGTATAACGTGTAACGTATAACGTATAACGTATAACGTATAACGTATAACGTATAACGTATAACGTATAACGTATAACGTATAAAGTATAACGTATAACGTATAACGTATAACGTATAACGTATAACGTATAACGTATAAAGTATAACGTTTAACGTATAATGTATAACGTATAACGTATAACGTATAACGTAAAACGTATAACGTATAATGTATAACGTATAACGTATAACGTATAACGTATAACGTATAACGTATAACGAATAACGTATAACGTATAACGTATAACGTATGACGTATCACGTATAAGGTACGACCTATAACGCATAACGGATAGCGTATAACGCATAACGTATAACGTATAACGTATAACGTATAACGTATAACGTATAACGTATAACGTATAAAGTATAACGTATAACGTATAACGTATAACGTATAACGCATAACGTATAACGTATAACGTATAACGTATAATATATAACGTATAACGTATAACGTATAACGTATATCGTATAACGTATATCGTATAACGTATAACGTATAACGTAAAACGTTTAACGTATAACCTATAACGTCTAACGTATAACGTATAACGTATAACGTATAACGTATAACATATAACGTATAACGTATAACGTATAACGTATAACGTATAACGTATAACGTATAACGTATAAAGTATAAAGTATAACGTTTAACGTATAGCGTATAACGTATAACGTATAACGTATAACGTATAACGTATAATGTATATCGTATAACGTATAACGTATAACGTAAAACGTATAACGTATAACGTATAACGTATAACGTATAACGTATAACGTATAACGTATGACGTATCACGTATAAGGTATGACCTATAACGCATAACGTATAGCGTATAACGCATAACGTATAATGTATAACCTATAACGTATAACGTATAACGTATAACGTATATCCTATAACGCATAACGTATAACGTATAACGTATATCCTATAACGCATAACGTATAACGTATAACGTATATCGTATAACGTATAACGTATAACGTAAAACGTATAACGTATAACGTATAACGTATAACGTATAACGTATAACGTATAACGTATAACGTATAACGTATAACGTTTAACGTATAACGTATAACGTATAACGTATAACGTACAACGTATAACGTATAACGTATAACGTATAACGTAAAACGTATAACGAATAACGTATAACGTATAACGTATAACGTATGACGTATCACGTATAAGGTATGACCTATAACGCATAACGTATAGCGTATAACGCATAACGTATAATGTATAACGTGTAACGTATAACGTATAACGTATAACGTATAACGTATAACGTATAACGTATAACGTATAACGTCAAACGTATAACGTATAACGTATAACGTATAACGCATAACGTATAACGTATAACGTATAACGTATAACGTATAACGTATGACGTATCACGTATAAGGTATGACCTATAACGCATAACGTATAGCGTATAACGCATAACGTATAACGTATAACGTATAACGTATAACGTATAACGCATAACGTATACCGTATAACGTATAACGTATAACGTATAACGTATAACGTATAACGTATAACGTATAACGTATAACGTATAACGTATAACGTATAACGTATAACGTATAACGTATAACGTATAACGTATAATGTATAACGTATAACGTATAACGTATAACGTAAAACGTATAAAGTATAACGTATAACGTATAACGTATAACGTATAACGCATAACGTATAACGTATAACGTATAACGTATAATATATAACGTATAACGTATAACGTATAACGTATATCGTATAACGTATAACGTATAACGTATAACGTATAACGTATACCGTATAACGTATAACGTATGACGTATCACGTATAAGGTATGACCTATAACGCATAACGTATAGCGTATAACGCATAACGTATAACGTATAACGTATAACGTATAACGTATATCCTATAACGCATAACGTATAACGTATGACGTATCACGTATAAGGTATGACCTATAACGCATAACGTATAGCGTATAACGCATAACGTATAACGTATAACGTATAACGTATAACGTATAACGTATAACGTATAACGTATAACGTATAACGTATAACGTATAACGTATAACGTATAACGTATAACGTATAAAGTATAACGTTTAACGTATAATGTATAACGTATAACGTATAACGTATAACGTAAAACGTATAACGTATAATGTATAACGTTTAACGTATAACGTATAACGTATAACGTATAACGTATAACGAATAACGTATAACGTATAACGTATAACGTATGACGTATCACGTATAAGGTATGACCTATAACGCATAACGTATAGCGTATAACGCATAACGTATAATGTATAACGTGTAACGTATAACGTATAACGTATAACGTATAACGTATAACGTATAACGTATAACGTATAACGTCAAACGTATAACGTATAACGTATAACGTATAACGCATAACGTATAACGTATAACGTATAACGTATAACGTATAACGTATGACGTATCACGTATAAGGTATGACCTATAACGCATAACGTATAGCGTATAACGCATAACGTATAACGTATAACGTATAACGTATAACGTATAACGCATAACGTATACCGTATAACGTATAACGTATAACGTATAACGTATAACGTATAACGTATAACGTATAACGTATAACGTATAACGTATAACGTATAACGTATAACGTTTAACGTATAACGTATAACGTATAACGTATAACGTATAACGTATAACGTATAACGTATATCCTATAACGCATAACGTATAACGTATAACGTATAACGTATAACGTATAACGTATAACGTATAAAGTATAACGTATAACGTATAACGTATAACGTATAACGTATAACGTTTAACGTATAACGTATAACGTATAACGTATAACGTATAACGTATAACGTATAACGTATAAAGTATAACGTTTAACGTATAACGTATAACGTATAACGTATAACGTATAACGTATAACGTATAACGTATAACGTATAACGTATAACGTATAACGTATAACGTATAACGTATAACGTATAACGTATAACGTATATCCTATAACGCATAACGTATAACGTATAACGTATATCGTATAACGTATAACGTATAACGTAAAACGTATAACGTATAACGTATAACGTATAACGTATAACGTATAACGTATGACGTATCACGTATAAGGTATGACCTATAACGCATAACGTATAGCGTATAACGCATAACGTATAATGTATAACCTATAACGTATAACGTATAACGTATAACGTATATCCTATAACGCATAACGTATAACGTATAACGTATATCCTATAACGCATAACGTATAACGTATAACGTATATCGTATAACGTATAACGTATAACGTAAAACGTATAACGTATAACGTATAACGTATAACGTATAACGTATAACGTATAACGTATAACGTATAACGTATAACGTTTAACGTATAACGTATAACGTATAACGTATAACGTACAACGTATAACGTATAACGTATAACGTATAACGTAAAACGTATAACGAATAACGTATAACGTATAACGTATAACGTATGACGTATCACGTATAAGGTATGACCTATAACGCATAACGTATAGCGTATAACGCATAACGTATAATGTATAACGTGTAACGTATAACGTATAACGTATAACGTATAACGTATAACGTATAACGTATAACGTATAACGTCAAACGTATAACGTATAACGTATAACGTATAACGCATAACGTATAACGTATAACGTATAACGTATAACGTATAACGTATGACGTATCACGTATAAGGTATGACCTATAACGCATAACGTATAGCGTATAACGCATAACGTATAACGTATAACGTATAACGTATAACGTATAACGCATAACGTATACCGTATAACGTATAACGTATAACGTATAACGTATAACGTATAACGTATAACGTATAACGTATAACGTATAACGTATAACGTATAACGTATAACGTATAACGTATAACGTATAACGTATAATGTATAACGTATAACGTATAACGTATAACGTAAAACGTATAAAGTATAACGTATAACGTATAACGTATAACGTATAACGCATAACGTATAACGTATAACGTATAACGTATAATATATAACGTATAACGTATAACGTATAACGTATATCGTATAACGTATAACGTATAACGTATAACGTATAACGTATACCGTATAACGTATAACGTATGACGTATCACGTATAAGGTATGACCTATAACGCATAACGTATAGCGTATAACGCATAACGTATAACGTATAACGTATAACGTATAACGTATATCCTATAACGCATAACGTATAACGTATGACGTATCACGTATAAGGTATGACCTATAACGCATAACGTATAGCGTATAACGCATAACGTATAACGTATAACGTATAACGTATAACGTATAACGTATAACGTATAACGTATAACGTATAACGTATAACGTATAACGTATAACGTATAACGTATAACGTATAAAGTATAACGTTTAACGTATAATGTATAACGTATAACGTATAACGTATAACGTAAAACGTATAACGTATAATGTATAACGTTTAACGTATAACGTATAACGTATAACGTATAACGTATAACGAATAACGTATAACGTATAACGTATAACGTATGACGTATCACGTATAAGGTATGACCTATAACGCATAACGTATAGCGTATAACGCATAACGTATAATGTATAACGTGTAACGTATAACGTATAACGTATAACGTATAACGTATAACGTATAACGTATAACGTATAACGTCAAACGTATAACGTATAACGTATAACGTATAACGCATAACGTATAACGTATAACGTATAACGTATAACGTATAACGTATGACGTATCACGTATAAGGTATGACCTATAACGCATAACGTATAGCGTATAACGCATAACGTATAACGTATAACGTATAACGTATAACGTATAACGCATAACGTATACCGTATAACGTATAACGTATAACGTATAACGTATAACGTATAACGTATAACGTATAACGTATAACGTATAACGTATAACGTATAACGTATAACGTTTAACGTATAACGTATAACGTATAACGTATAACGTATAACGTATAACGTATAACGTATAAAGTATAACGTTTAACGTATAACGTATAACGTATAACGTATAAAGTATAACGTATAACGTATAACGTATAACGTATAACGTATAACGTTTAACGTATAACGTATAACGTATAACGTATAACGTATAACGTATAACGTATAACGTATAACGTATAACGTATAACGTATAACGTATAACGTATAACGTATAACGTATAATGTATAACGTATAACGTATAACGTATAACGTAAAACGTATAAAGTATAACGTATAACGTATAACGTATAACGTATAACGCATAACGTATAACGTATAACGTATAACGTATAATATATAACGTATAACGTATAACGTATAACGTATATCGTATAACGTATAACGTATAACGTATAACGTATAACGTATACCGTATAACGTATAACGTATGACGTATCACGTATAAGGTATGACCTATAACGCATAACGTATAGCGTATAACGCATAACGTATAACGTATAACGTATAACGTATAACGTATAACGCATAACGTATACCGTATAACGTATAACGTATAACGTATAACGTATAACGTATAACGTCAAACGTATAACGTATAACGTATAACGTATAACGCATAACGTATAACGTATAACGTATAACGTATAACGTATAACGTATGACGTATCACGTATAAGGTATGACCTATAATGCATAACGTATAGCGTATAACGCATAACGTATAACGTATAACGTATAACGTATAACGTATAACGTATAACGTATAACGTATAACGTATAACGTATAACGCATAACGTATAACGTATATCGTATAACGTATAATATATAACGTATAACGTATAACGTATAACGTATATCGTATAACGTATATCGTATAACGTATAACGTATAACGTAAAACGTTTAACGTATAACCTATAACGTCTAACGTATAACGTATAACGTATAACGTATAACGTATAACGTATAACGTATAACGTATAACGTATAACGTATAACGTATAAAGTATAACGTATAACGTATAACGTATAACGTATAACGTATAAAGTATAACGTTTAACGTATAACGTATAACGTATAACGTATAACGTATAACGTATAACGTATAACGTATAACGTATAACGTATAACGTATAACGTATAACGTATAACGTATAACGTATAACGTATAACGTATAACGTATAACGTATAACGTGTAACGTATAACGTATAACGTATAACGTATAACGTATAACGTATAACGTATAACGTATAACGTATAACCTATAACGTTTAACGTATAACGTATAACGTATAACGTATAACGTATAACGTATAACTTATAACGTATAACGTATAACGTATAACGTTTAACGTATAACGTATAACGTATAACGTATAACGTATAGCGTATAACGCATAACGTATAACGTATAACGTATAACGTATAACGTATAACGTATAACGCATAACGTATATCCTATAACGCATAATGTATAGCGTATAACGCATAACGTATACCGTATAACGTATAACGTCAAACGTATAACGTATAACGTATAAGGTATAACGTATAACGTATAACGCATAACGTATAACGTATACCGTATAACGTATAACGTCAAACGTATAACGTATAACGTATAACGTATAACGTATAACGTATAACGTATAACGTATAACGTATAACGTATAATGTATAACGTGTAACTTATAACGTATAACGTAAAACGTATAACGTATAACGTATAACGTATAACGTATAACGTATAACGCATAACGTATACCGTATAACGTATAACGTATAACGTATAACGTATAACGTATAACGTATAACGTATAACGTATAACGAATAACGTATAACGTATAACGTATAACGTATAACGTATAATGTATAACGTATAACGTATAACGTATAACGTAAAACGTATAACGTATAATGTATAAGGTATAACGTATAACGTATAACGTATAACGTATAACGTATAACGAATAACGTATAACGTATAACGTATAACGTATGACGTATCACGTATAAGGTACGACCTATAACGCATAACGGATAGCGTATAACGCATAACGTATAACGTATAACGGATAACGTATAACGTATAACGTATAACGTATAACGTATAACGTATAACGTATAACGTATAACGTATAACGTATAACGTATAACGTATAACGTATAACGTATATCCTATAACGCATAACGTATAACGTATAACGTATATCGTATAACGTATAACGTATAACGTAAAACGTTTAACGTATAACCTATAACGTCTAACGTATAACGTATAACGTATAACGTATAACATATAACGTATAACGTATAACGTATAACGTATAACGTATAACGTATAACGTATAACGTATAACGTATATCGTATGTCGTATAACGTATAACGTATAACGTATAACGTATAACGTATAACGTATAACGTATAACGTATAACGTATAACGTATAACGTATAACGTATAACGTATAACGTATAACGTACAACGTATCACGTATAACGTATATCCTATAACGCATAACGTATATCCTATAGCGCATAATGTATAGCGTATAATGCATAACGTATACCGTATAACGTATAACGTCAAACGTATAACGTATAACGTATAACGTATAACGCATAACGTATAACGTATACCGTATAACGTATAACGTATAACGTATAACGTATAACGTATAACGTATAACGTATAACGTATAACGTATAACGTATAACGTATAACGTATAACGTATAACGTATAACGTATAATGTATAACGTATAACGTATAACGTATAACGTAAAACGTATAAAGTATAACGTATAACGTATAACGTATAACGTATAACGTTTAACGTATAACCTATAACGTCTAACGTATAACGTATAACGTATAACGTATAACGTATAACGTATAACGTATAACGTATAACGTATAACGTATAACGTATAACGTATAACGTATAACGTATAACGTATAAAGTATAACGTTTAACGTATAATGTATAACGTATAACGTATAACGTATAACGTAAAACGTATAACGTATAATGTATAACGTATAACGTATAACGTATAACGTATAACGTATAACGTATAACGAATAACGTATAACGTATAACGTATAACGTATGACGTATCACGTATAAGGTACGACCTATAACGCATAACGGATAGCGTATAACGCATAACGTATAACGTATAACGTATAACGTATAACGTATAACGTATAACGTATAACGTATAACGTATAACGTATAACGTATAACGTATAACGTATAACGTATAACGTATAACGTATAACGTATAACGTATAACGTATAACGTATAACGTATAACGTATAACGTATAACGTATAACGTATAACGTATAACGTATAACGTATAACGTATATCCTATAACCCATAACGTATAACGTATAACGTATAACGTATATCTTATAACGTATAACGTATAACGTAAAACGTTTAACGTATAACCTATAACGTCTAACGTATAACGTATAACGTATAACGTATTACATATAACGTATAACGTATAACGTATAACGTATAACGTATAACGTATAACGTATAACGTATAACGTATAACGTATATCGTATAACGTATAACGTATAACGTATAACGTATAACGTATAACGTATAACGTATAACGTATAACGTATAACGTATAACGTATAACGTATAACGTATAACGTATAACGTATAACGTACAACGTATCACGTATAACGTATATCCTATAACGCATAACGTATATCCTATAGCGCATAATGTATAGCGTATAACGCATAACGTATACCGTATAACGTATAACGTCAAACGTATAACGTATAACGTATAACGTATAACGCATAACGTATAACGTATACCGTATAACGTATAACGTATAACGTATAACGTATAACGTATAACGTATAACGTATAACGTATAACGTATAACGTATAACGTATAACGTATAGCGTATAACGTATAATGTATAACGTATAACGTATAACGTATAACGTAAAACGTATAAAGTATAACGTATAACGTATAACGTATAACGTATAACGTATAACGCATAACGTATAACGTATAACGTATAACGTATAATATATAACGTATAACGTATAACGTATAACGTATATCGTATAACGTATATCGTATAACGTATAACGTATAACGTAAAACGTTTAACGTATAACCTATAACGTCTAACGTATAACGTATAACGTATAACGTATAAAGTATAACGTATAACGTATAACGTATAACGTATAACGTATAACGTATAACGTATAACGTATAACGTATAACGTATAAAGTATAACGTTTAACGTATAACGTATAACGTATAACGTATAACGTATAACGTATAAAGTATAACGTTTAACGTATAACGTATAACGTATAACGTATAACGTATAACGTATAACGTATAATGTATAACGTATAACGTAAAACGTATAACGTATAACGTATAACGTATAACGTATAACGTATAATGTATAACGTAAAACGTATAACGTATAACGTATTACGTATAACGTATAACGTTTAACGTATAACGTATAACGTATAACGTATAACGTATAACGTATAACGTATAACGTTTAACGTATGACGTATAACGTATAACGTATAACGTATAACGAATAACGTATAACGTATAACGTATAACGTATAACGTATAACGTATAACGTATAACCTATAACGTATAACGTATAACGTATAACGTATATCCTATAACGCATAACGTATAACGTATAACGTATAACGTATGACGTATCACGTATAAGGTATGACCTATAACGCATAACGTATAGCGTATAACGCATAACGTATAACGTATAACGTATAACGTATAACGTATAACGTATAACGTACAACGTATCACGTATAACGTATATCCTATAACGCATAACGTATATCCTATAGCGCATAATGTATAGCGTATAACGCATAACGTATACCGTATAACGTATAACGTCAAACGTATAACGTATAACGTATAACGTATAACGCATAACGTATAACGTATAACGTATATCGTATAACGTATAACGTATAACGTAAAACGTATAACGTATAACGTATAACGTATAACGTATAACGTATAACGTATAACGTATAACGTATAACGTATAACGTATAACGTATAACGATTAACGTATAACGTATAACGTATAACGTATAACGTATAACGTATAGCGTATAACGCATAACGTATAATGTATAACGTATAACGTATAACGTATAACGTATAACGTATAACGTATAACGTATAACGTATAACGTATAACGTCAAACGTATAACGTATAACGTATAACGTATAACGCATAACGTATAACGTATAACGTATAACGTATAACGTATAACGTATGACGTATCACGTATAAGGTATGACCTATAACGCATAACGTATAGCGTATAACGCATAACGTATAACGTATAACGTATAACGTATAACGTATAACGTATAACGTATAACGTTTAACGTATAACGTATAACGTATAACGTATAACGTATAACGTATAACGTATAAAGTATAACGTTTAACGTATAACGTATAACGTATAACGTATAACGTATAACGTATAAAGTATAACGTTTAACGTATAACGTATAACGTATAACGTATAACGTATAACGTATAACGTATAATGTATAACGTATAACGTAAAACGTATAACGTATAACGTATAACGTATAACGTATAACGTATAACGTATAACGTATAATGTATAACGTAAAACGTATAACGTATAACGTATTACGTATAACGTATAACGTTTAACGTATAACGTATAACGTATAACGCATAACGTATAACGTATACCGTATAACGTATAACGTATAACGTATAACGTATAACGTATAACGTATAACGTATAACGTATAACGTATAACGTATAACGTATAACGTATAACGTATAACGTATAATGTATAACGTATAACGTATAACCTATAACGTAAAACGTATAAAGTATAACGTATAACGTATAACGTATAACGTATAACGTATAACGCATAACGTATAACGTATATCGTATAACGTATAATATATAACGTATAACGTATAACGTATAACGTATATCGTATAACGTATATCGTATAACGTATAACGTATAACGTATAACGTATAACGTATAACGTATAACGTATAACGTATAATGTATAACGTATAACGTAAAACGTATAACGTATAACGTATAACGTATAACGTATAACGTATAACGTATAACGTATAATGTATAACGTAAAACGTATAACGTATAACGTACTACGTATAACGTATAACGTTTAACGTATAACGTATAACGTATAACGCATAACGTATAACGTATACCGTATAACGTATAACGTATAACGTATAACGTATAACGTATAACGTATAACGTATAACGTATAACGTATAACGTATAACGTATAAAGTATAAAGTATAACGTATAACGTATAACGTATAACGTATAACGTAAAACGTATAAAGTATAACGTATAACGTATAACGTATAACGTATAACGTATAACGTATAACGTATAACGTAAAACGTATAAAGTATATCGTATAACGTATAACGTATAACGTATAACGCATAACGTATAACGTATAACGTATAACGTATAATATATAACGTATAACGTATAACGTATAACGTATATCGTATAACGTATATCGTATAACGTATAACGTATAACGTAAAACGTTTAACGTATAACCTATAACGTCTAACGTATAACGTATAACGTATAACGTATAACGTATAACGTATAACGTATAACGTATAACGTATAACGTATAACGTATAACGTATAACGTATAACGTATAACGTATAACGTATAAAGTATAAAGTATAACGTTTAACGTATAGCGTATAACGTATAACGTATAACGTATAACGTATAACGTATAATGTATAACGTATAACGTAAAACGTATAACGTATAACGTATAACGTATAACGTATAACGTATAACGTATAACGTATAACGTATAACGTATAACGTATAACGTATAACGTATAACGTATAACGTATAATGTATAACGTATAACGTATAACGTATAACGTAAAACGTATAACGTATAACGTATTACGTATAACGTATAACGTTTAACGTATAACGTTTAACGTATAACGTATAACGTATAACGTATAACGTATAACCTATAACGTTTAACGTATAACGTATAACGTATAACGTATAACGTATAACTTATAACGTATAACGTATAACGTATAACGTATAACGAATAACGTATAACGTATAACGTATAACGTATGACCTATAACGTATAACGTATAACTTATAACGTATAACGTATAACGTATAACGTATAACGTATATCCTATAACGCATAACGTATAACGTATAACGTATATCCTATAACGCATAACGTATAACGTATAACGTATATCGTATAACGTATAACGTATAACGTATAACGTATAACGTATAAAGTATAAAGTATAACGTATAACGTATAACGTATAACGTATAATGTATAACGTATAACGTAAAACGTATAACGTATAACGTATAACGTATAACGTATAACGTATAACGTATAACGTATAACGTAAAACGTATAACGAATAACGTATAACGTATATCCTATAACGCATAACGTATAACGTATAACGTATATCCTATAACGCATAACGTATAACGTATAACGTATATCGTATAACGTATAACGTATAACGTAAAACGTATAACGTATAACGTATAACGTATAACGTATAACGTATAACGTATAACGTATAACGTATAACGTATAACGTATAACGATTAACGTATAACGTATAACGTATAACGTATAACGTATAACGTATAGCGTATAACGCATAACGTATAATGTATAACGTATAACGTATAACGTATAACGTATAACGTATAACGTATAACGTATAACGTATAACGTATAACGTCAAACGTATAACGTATAACGTATAACGTATAACGCATAACGTATAACGTATAACGTATAACGTATAACGTATAACGTATGACGTATCACGTATAAGGTATGACCTATAACGCATAACGTATAGCGTATAACGCATAACGTATAACGTATAACGTATAACGTATAACGTATAACGTATAACGTTTAACGTATAACGTATAACGTATAACGTATAACGTATAACGTATAACGTATAAAGTATAACGTTTAACGTATAACGTATAACGTATAACGTATAACGTATAACGTATAACGTATAACGTATAACGTATAACGTATAACGTATAATGTATAACGTATAACGTATAACGTATAACGTAAAACGTATAAAGTATAACGTATAACGTATAACGTATAACGTATAACGTATAACGCATAACGTATAACGTATATCGTATAACGTATAATATATAACGTATAACGTATAACGTATAACGTATATCGTATAACGTATATCGTATAACGTATAACGTATAACGTAAAACGTTTAACGTATAACCTATAACGTCTAACGTATAACGTATAACGTATAACGTATAACGTATAACGTATAACGTATAACGTATAACGTATAACGTATAACGTATAACGTATAACGTATAAAGTATAACGTTTAACGTATAACGTATAACGTATAACGTATAACGTATAACGTATAACGTATAACGTATAACGTATAACGTATAACGTATAACGTATAACGTATAACGTATAACGTATAACGTATAACGTATAACGTATAACGTATAACGTATAACGTATAACGTATAACGTATAACGTATAACGTATAACGTATAACGTATAACGTATAACGTATAACGTATAACGTATAACGTATAACGTATAACGTATAACGTATAACGTATAACGTATAACGTATAACGTATAACGTATAACGTATAACGTATAACGTATAACGTATAACGTATAACGTATAACGTATAACGTATAACGTATAACGTATAACGTATAACGTATAACGTATAACGTTTAACGTATAACGTATAACGTATAACGTATAACGTATAACGTATAACGTATAAAGTATAACGTTTAACGTATAACGTATAACGTATAACGTATAACGTATAACGTATAAAGTATAACGTTTAACGTATAACGTATAACGTATAACGTATAACGTATAACGTATAACGTATAATGTATAACGTATAACGTAAAACGTATAACGTATAACGTATAACGTATAACGTATAACGTATAACGTATAACGTATAATGTATAACGTAAAACGTATAACGTATAACGTATTACGTATAACGTATTACGTTTAACGTATAACGTATAACGTATAACGCATAACGTATAACGTATACCGTATAACGTATAACGTATAACGTATAACGTATAACGTATAACGTATAACGTATAACGTATAACGTATAACGTATAACGTATAACGTATAACGTATAACGTATAATGTATAACGTATAACGTATAACGTATAACGTAAAACGTATAAAGTATAACGTATAACGTATAACGTATAACGTATAACGTATAACGCATAACGTATAACGTATATCGTATAACGTATAATATATAACGTATAACGTATAACGTATAACGTATATCGTATAACGTATATCGTATAACGTATAACGTATAACGTAAAACGTTTAACGTATAACCTATAACGTCTAACGTATAACGTATAACGTATAACGTATAACGTATAACGTATAACGTATAACGTATAACGTATAACGTATAACGTATAACGTATAACGTATAAAGTATAACGTTTAACGTATAACGTATAACGTATAACGTATAACGTATAACGTATAACGTATAACGTATAACGTATAACGTATAACGTATAACGTATAACGTATAACGTATAACGTATAACGTATAACGTATAACGTATAACGTATAACGTATAACGTATAACGTATAACGTATAACGTATAACGTATAACGTATAACGTATAACGTATAACGTATAACGTATAACGTATAACGTATAACGTATAACGTATAACGTATAACGTATAACGTATAACGTATAACGTATAACGTATAACGTATAACGTATAACGTATAACGTATAACGTATAACGTATAACGTATAACGTATAACGTATAACGTATAACGTATAACGTATAACGTATAACGTATAACGTATAACGTATAACGTATAACGTATAACGTATAACGTATAACGTATAACGTATAACGTATAACGTATAACGTATAACGTATAACGTATAACGTATAACGTATAACGTATAACGTATAACGTATAACGTATAACGTATAACGTATAACGTATAACGTAAAACGTATAAAGTATAACGTATAACGTATAACGTATAACGTATAACGCATAACGTATAACGTATAACGTATAACGTATAATATATAACGTATAACGTATAACGTATAACGTATATCGTATAACGTATATCGTATAACGTATAACGTATAACGTAAAACGTTTAACGTATAACCTATAACGTCTAACGTATAACGTATAACGTATAACGTATAACGTATAACGTATAACGTATAACGTATAACGTATAACGTATAACGTATAACGTATAACGTATAACGTATAACGTATAAAGTATAAAGTATAACGTTTAACGTATAGCGTATAACGTATAACGTATAACGTATAACGTATAACGTATAATGTATAACGTATAACGTAAAACGTATAACGTATAACGTATAACGTATAACGTATAACGTATAACGTATAACGTATAACGTATAACGTATAACGTATAACGTATAACGTATAACGTATAATGTATAACGTATAACGTATAACGTATAACGTAAAACGTATAACGTATAACGTATTACGTATAACGTATAACGTTTAACGTATAACGTTTAACGTATAACGTATAACGTATAACGTATAACGTATAACCTATAACGTTTAACGTATAACGTATAACGTATAACGTATAACGTATAACTTATAACGTATAACGTATAACGTATAACGTATAACGAATAACGTATAACGTATAACGTATAACGTATGACCTATAACGTATAACGTATAACTTATAACGTATAACGTATAACGTATAACGTATATCCTATAACGCATAACGTATAACGTATAACGTATATCCTATAACGCATAACGTATAACGTATAACGTATATCGTATAACGTATAACGTATAACGTAAAACGTATAACGTTGAACGTATAACGTATAACGTATAACGTATAACGTATAACGTATAACGTATAACGTTTAACGTATAACGTATAACGTATAACGTATAACGTATAACGTATAACGTATAACGTATAACGTAAAACGTATAACGAATAACGTATAACGTATAACGTATAACGTATGACGTATCACGTATAAGGTATGACCTATAACGCATAACGTATAGCGTATAACGCATAACGTATAATGTATAACGTATAACGTATAACGTATAACGTATAACGTATAACGTATAACGTATAACGTATAACGTGTAACGTATAACGTCAAACGTATAACGTATAACGTATAACGTATAACGCATAACGTATAACGTATAACGTATAACGTATAACGTATAACGTATAACGTATAACGTATAACGTATAACGTATAACGTATAACGTATAACGTATAACGTATAATGTATAACGTATAACGTATAACGTATAACGTAAAACGTATAACGTATAACGTATTACGTATAACGTATAACGTTTAACGTATAACGTTTAACGTATAACGTATAACGTATAACGTATAACGTATAACCTATAACGTTTAACGTATAACGTATAACGTATAACGTATAACGTATAACTTATAACGTATAACGTATAACGTATAACGTATAACGAATAACGTATAACGTATAACGTATAACGTATGACCTATAACGTATAACGTATAACTTATAACGTATAACGTATAACGTATAACGTATATCCTATAACGCATAACGTATAACGTATAACGTATATCCTATAACGCATAACGTATAACGTATAACGTATATCGTATAACGTATAACGTATAACGTAAAACGTATAACGTTGAACGTATAACGTATAACGTATAACGTATAACGTATAACGTATAACGTATAACGTTTAACGTATAACGTATAACGTATAACGTATAACGTATAACGTATAACGTATAACGTATAACGTAAAACGTATAACGAATAACGTATAACGTATAACGTATAACGTATGACGTATCACGTATAAGGTATGACCTATAACGCATAACGTATAGCGTATAACGCATAACGTATAATGTATAACGTATAACGTATAACGTATAACGTATAACGTATAACGTATAACGTATAACGTATAACGTGTAACGTATAACGTCAAACGTATAACGTATAACGTATAACGTATAACGCATAACGTATAACGTATAACGTATAACGTATAACGTATAACGTATGACGTATCACGTATAAGGTATGACCTATAACGCATTCCCTCAGGGGCTGTAGCTTGTTGCTACAGTACGGGACTGGCAAACCCGAGGTGCCCGATGCCAAACCACACCGTAAGACTCCTGTTGGTCGTCGCAACGACCCACTCCCAATTCCTCTTTTGGCTTTGAGAGTGGTACGTGACGGCAGGAGGGACGGGGGCCTTGGCTTTACCGCCCGGGCCGCGAGGATGGTAACTCTATAAATTGCCCTCCAATCCTAAGCTACGGTGCGCGGTGATGGGATGCGTGGTTGGGGGGGAGGCCCCAATCCCAAGCGGCCAACAACTCCGGGGTACCTGCCGACCCCCCGGAGTATTTAGGCCTGCCCGGGTATGGCGGCTCTGCCCGGGTCGACTTACGTTCCGACCAACTCGTGGGATCCAAAATGGAAAAAACTAATTCTAAAAAAAAAAAAAGGGGGAGGGGGGACGGTGCGTGTGGCGCGAGGGGTGGCGACGGAGGGGGCACTCGTGCCCCACCCGGCGCCGTTCGAGGAGGGGGACGAGACGGCGTCGGTCTCGTCCCTGGCGTCCGCGACCAGCGCCGCGGGCGTAAAGAGGCGCAGGACGGTGGAGGGGCGGAGGACGGAGGAAGCTCCGTCCACGTCCGCTGCTCCACCGTTGCTCACGGTGAGCGACGGGGAGGAGGACCTCAGGGACGAGGATACGGCCCATGTATCGGCCCGTATTGCCTCGTCCCTGAGGTCTATTGAGAAGGTGGCCGCCACCTCGCGGGGGCTGACTACAGCCTCCGCGAGGTCGGTTGGCCAGGCCGCGACGGAGGCGCGGAGGGCTCTCCAGGAGCTGGGACGACGTGTCCCAGCTGCCTTGGAGTACACGAACGCCCAATTGAGGCAGCGTGTGGAGGCTCTGAAAGACGAGCTTGCGTGCTCGCGGAGGGAGACGGACGCCCTTAGGAGGCGCCCTCATCCGGGGCCGACGGGCGACTGCACGTGTGGGAGGGGGAAGGCGGGAGCTCCCCCCACACCAGCGACGTCCATGAGGAGCATCGAGCTCCTCATGGACGCCAAGATGGCGGCCATGATGGCCGTCATCCGCGGCGAAATCCGGGCGGCGCTTCGCCCCAAGGGCGGAGCGCCGGCGGGACCGAGGACCGGGCCCGGGAAACAACCGGGGGGCGGGGGACCGCAGGGGGGGACCATCGCGGTTCCGGGCCCTGCGGCAAAGACGAAGGGCAAGGGTGCCGTGGTGGGGGCGACGGCGGGGGCACAAATGCCTCCGCCGCCGCCCCCATCCGGTCCCTTGTGGACCGAGGTCCTGGGCCGAAGGGCGGGAAGGACGGCGAGGAGGGCGGCCCGGGTGCCGCCGCCTCCCCCGCCGGTTGCCCCGAAGAGGGACGGAAAGGCGGGGAGGGCGAAGCCCCGTCTGGGACGCCCCCCTTCAACGGCAGCAGTCATGCTGACCGTCCCGGAGGGGGGGGGCGTCTCCTACGGGGAGGTGATGGCAGCGGCCAAGGAAAAGATATCCTTGGCCGCACTCGCCATCGAGTCGGTCCGCCCGAGGTGGGCGGTGACGGGGGCGCTCATGCTGCGCGTGAGCGGCCCCGACAACGCAGCCAGGGCGGACCGACTGGCCGAAAAGCTGGGCGAGGCCTTGGCACCCCGGGGTGTCAGGGTCGCCCGGCCCACAAAGAGCGCGGAGCTGCGCGTTTGTGGGCTGGACGACTCGGTCACCCGGGAGGAGGTGGCCAGGGCGCTGGCCCAGGCCGGTGGCTGCTCTGAGGGGGACATCCGGACCGGGGAGGTCCGGCGGTCCTCCACCGGCCTGGGAGCGGTGTGGGCACGGTGCCCTCTTCCGGCTGCCCGGAAGTTAGAAGCAGTCGGGAGGATCGTGGTGGGGTGGGTGTCGGCGAGGATCGAGGTCCTCGCCCAACGCCCACTCCAGTGCTACCGCTGTCTGGAGACGGGCCATGTCAGGCAGCGGTGCACCTCCGCGGTGGACCGCAGCGGTACTTGTTACCGCTGCGGTGCCGAAGGCCACCGCGCGAGCCACTGCGCGGCGGCCCCCAAGTGCCCGCTGTGTGCGGACATGGGGAGACCAGCCGCGCACCGAATGGGGGGGAAGCAATGTACCCCCCCATCCCGACGAGGGCAGAGGAGAGGGGCGCCGGGGCCGCTCCCGGCGCCGGTGAGAGCGGCCCCAGCTGCGAGCGCCGCGGCGCCCGCGGATCTGGCCGCGACCGACGCGACGGTCGCAAGGAAGAGGTCGGAGGCGGCGACGGCGTTGGTGTCCGCGATGGAGGTGGACATCGGCCCCGCCGCCGTCCTCACGGAGGTGCCACCAGGAGGCGGTGAGGAGGCCATCAAATAATGGCTCCCCGCCTCCTCCTGCAGGCCAACCTCAACCACTGCCGTGCAGCGCAGGACCTGATGTGTCAGACGCTGGCGGAGTGGGGGGGTGGTCTGGCAGTCGCCGCCGAGCCGTACCGCGTCCCCGACCATCCGCATTGGATGGGGGATGCGGCCGGCTTGGTGGCGGCTGTGTGGCAGGGCGGTGACGGGTCCCCTCCGTTCTCCTTACTGGAGAACGGGGCGGGATTCGTCGCCGTCCAGTGGGGGGGAGTCGCCGTGGTGGGGTGCTACGTTTCGCCCAACTGCGGCCTTGCTGCCTTCGAGCAGTACTTGGCCGGGGTGGGGGCGTGCCTCACAAGGATTGCGCCCCGGCCGGTGCTGGTCCTGGGGGACTTCAATGCCTGGTCTGTGGCATGGGGGTCCCCCAGGACCAATCGGAGGGGCGAGGCTCTGGGCGACTGGGCGGCGGGCTTCGACCTCCGGTTGATTAACCGGGGGTCGGAGCTGACGTGCGTGCGGCGCGGGGGAGGGTCCATAGTGGATTTGACGTTTGGATCCCCCGGCGCCGCGCGTATGGTGTCCGGGTGGGACGTGGTGGTGGGGGAGGAGACATTATCGGACCACCGGTATATCCGCGTGGTCTTGACCTCCCCCGAGGCCGCCGCGGCCCCGCACCGACACCTCCGCCCGGGAGCGGGTAGCGCCCCACCACCACCACGCAGATGGGCGCTTCGGCGCCTTGACAAGGACGTCCTGGTGGCGGCCGCTCTGGCCGAAACCTGGCCTCGACGGGAGACCAGGCTGCCCGACCTGGAGGGGGCCGTGGCTCGGCTCGGGAGCGCCGTCGCGCGCATTTGCGACGCGGCGATGCCCCGGGCCGGGCCGCGGTCTCCTCGTCGGGCGGTGTACTGGTGGTCGGGCGAAATCGGGGAATTGCGGACAGCATGCGTCCGGGCCCGACGCCAGTACACCCGCGCGCGTCGTCGGGCCGGACGGAACGGCGACGACGGCGCGCGGGCTAGGGCGGCGGAACTGTACGAGTCCTATCGCGCGGGAAAGAGGGCTCTGCAGGTCGCCATCAAACGGGCCAAGGCCCAGAGCTGGAAGGAGCTCCTCGAGACCCTCGAGCGGGATCCATGGGGGCGCCCATACCGGATAGTTCTGAATAAACTCCGGCCATGGGCGCCCCCGATCACCGAGGGTCTCGACCCCCAGCTCTTGAGGGACGTGGTCGACACGCTCTTCCCGATCGTGGGGGAGAGCGGGCCACGTCCCTCTGCGGACCCGACCACCTGGTCCGCGGAGCTGGGGGTCTCGGCTGGGGAGCTAGCCGCGGCCATCCGAAGACTCGGGGCGAAGGATACTGCCCCGGGTCCTTCGGGAGTGCCCGGCCGAGTCTTGGTCTTGGCCGCGGACGTCCTGGGTGACGGCCTCCGGGAGCTATTCGACCGCTGCCTGGAGGCCGGGCGATTCCCCTCCGCATGGAAGGTGGCCCGAATGGTCCTCCTCCGGAAAGAGGGTAGGCCCGCGGACTCTCCGTCAGCGTACCGGCCGATTTGCCTGCTCGACGATGTGGGCAAGCTCCTAGAAAGAGTCGTGGCGGCCCGCATCGTCGGGCACCTGTCGCGGGGTGGGCCCGGGCTGGCGGAGTGCCAGTTCGGGTTCCGGGAGGGCCGGTCGACGATCGACGCGATTCGACGCGTCCGGTCCCTCTCGGCCTCGGCGGTCTCCTGGGGTGGGGTGGCATTGGCGGTGTCCTTGGACATCGCCAATGCGTTTAACACCCTACCCTGGGCGGCGATTAGGCGGGGGCTTGAGGAACATCGAGTCCCCGCCTACCTTAGGGCAGTCGTCGAGGACTACCTCCGCGACAGGTGGATCGAGTATCCGGGCCGGTGCGGGACGGAGAGGAGAGCGGTGTACTCCGGGGTTCCGCAGGGGTCGGTGTTAGGACCCCTGCTGTGGAACCTCGGGTACGACACCGTCCTGCGGGCCGAAGACCTCCCCGACGGCGTCAGTCTGACATGTTACGCGGACGACACCTTGTTGTTGGCCGTCGGGGGGGACTGGAGGGGGGCTGTTCGGGCCGCCGAGGACGGTGTCCGGCGCGTCGTCTCCCGGATCAGGGGGATCGGTTTGGAGGTGGCTCTCCACAAAACCGAGGTACTCGGGATGTATAGACCCCGGGGAGAGCCGCCTCCCCCCCTGATCCGGGTGGGTGAGACAGACGTCGAGGTGAGGTCTCAGATGAAATATCTGGGACTTCACCTCGACAGCCACTGGCGCTTCGAGGGCCATTTCCGGGCCCTGGCCCCGCGGTTGGAGAGGATAGTTGGCGCTTTGGGCCGTATCCTCCCCAACCTGCGGGGCCCGAGTGACCGGGTTCGCCGCCTCTACGCGGGAATGGTCCACTCGGTGGCCCTATACGGGGCCCCCGTTTGGGCGGGCGACCTGGCCGCCTCCCGGCGCAGCAAGGTATTGCTGCGCCGGGTTCAAAGGCGGCTTGCACTGCGGATCGCCCGGGGGTACCGGACCGTTTCGTATGAGGCGGCGAGCGTCCTGTCAGGGCTACCCCCGGCGGACTTGATCGCGGGCGCGCATGCGGCTTTCTACGAGGGCCGCATGCGCGCCCGCGAGGATGGGGTGGTCCTGGCGGGCTGCGAGGTGGAGGCCCTGAGGCGCCAGGCCCGGGAGTCCATGCTGCAGCTTTGGCAGCAGCGGCTGGCCGAGCCGTTGTTCGGCCAGAGGACTGTCCGGGCTATCCGGCCGGTCCTGTTTGAGTGGCTGGGTAGGCGCTTCGGCTCACTCACCTACCGGTTGGTGCAGGTGCTGTCCGGGCACGGATGCTTCGGTCAGTACCTGTGCCGGATCGGTGTGGAAGAGGCGGCGCGCTGCTGGCACTGTCCAGCGGACGAGGACACGGCGCAACACACCCTCGAGGTGTGTCCGGCCTGGGGGGTGGAGCGCCGTGTCCTCACGGCCGTGATTGGGGCGGACCTATCGCTGCCGGGCGTGGTACAGGCCATGCTCGGCAGCGAGACGAAGTGGCGGGCCGTGGCCTCCTTCTGCGAGGAGGTAATCTCGCGGAAGGAGGCCGCGAGCCGCATTCGCGAGAGCGGGAGACCGCGAGCGAGGCCTCGTCCGAGGCCGGGGGCGGGTGGGCCTCCGGAAGGGCTGGGGAGGCCACCCTGAGAGCGGCGGGCGGGGGTGCGTAGCCCTTGAGGCTCGTGCCACCGCCCGTCGTCTGAGGGGTGGGAGGAATAAGGGACGGCGACGCTCTCGAGGGCGGAGAGGCCAGAGCCGCCCTCGGGAGCGTACGAGCCGGGGTGCGGCCGCGCCGACGGCACGGTCCCAGGGCCGTGCCTCCGGCGCGGCTATGGGGGCCGTGGGCGGTCGCGAGTGTGGGACTCGCGGCCGCCCTCGGGCGGCCCCCGGGAGTGGGACGTCGGAGCAGTGTGGCCCTGCTCCGACGACGGGCGCCAGAGCGCCGAGGAGAAAACAGGGAAGGGAGGGTGAAGTACCCCCTCCCTTCCCTGGAACGGGAGGACACGGGCGCGAGAGCCCTGCACGGGGGAGCACCTGATGTTATGATGTCTTCGGTCCCAGGTGCTCCCCCTGCATAGTGCGAGGATGGCCACCGTGGTGGGTTTTAGTGGGTAGGTCCCGCGCCCGATGGGTTTCCTTCCGGGCGCGGGGAATCCCACACTCCCCCCGCCCCTCCCCAGGCGGCGGGGGGGTCTTTCGAAGATTTCCCCCACGTTAATAAAAAAAAAAAAAAAAAAAAAATGACCTATAACGCATAACGTATAGCGTATAACGCATAACGTTTAACGTATAACGTATAACGTATAACGTATAACGTATAACGCATAACGTATATCCTATAACGCATAATGTATAGCGTATAACGCATAACGTATACCGTATAACGTATAACGTCAAACGTATAACGTATAACGTATAAGGTATAACGTATAACGCATAACGCATAACGTATAACGTATACCGTATAACGTATAACGTCAAACGTATAACGTATAACGTATAACGTATAACGTATAACGTATAACGTATAACGTATAACGTATAACGTATAATGTATAACGTGTAACTTATAACGTATAACGTAAAACGTATAACGTATAACGTATAACGTATAACGTATAACGTATAACGTATAACGTATAACGTATAACGTATAACGAATAACGTATAACGTATAACGTATAACGTATAACGTATAACGTATAATGTATAACGTATAACGTATAACGTATAACGTAAAACGTATAACGTATAATGTATAAGGTATAACGTATAACGTATAACGTATAACGTATAACGTATAACGTCAAACGTATAACGTATAACGTATAACGTATAACGTATAACGTATAACGTATAACGTATAACGTATAACGTATAATGTATAACGTGTAACTTATAACGTATAACGTAAAACGTATAACGTATAACGTATGACCTATAACGTATAACGTATAACTTATAACGTATAACGTATAACGTATAACGTATATCCTATAACGCATAACGTATAACGTATAACGTATATCCTATAACGCATAACGTATAACGTATAACGTATATCGTATAACGTATAACGTATAACGTAAAACGTATAACGTCAAACGTATAACGTATAACGTATAACGTATAACGTATAACGTATAACGTATAACGTATAACGTATAACGTATAATGTATAACGTGTAACTTATAACGTATAACGCATAACGTATACCGTATAACGTATAACGTCAAACGTATAACGTATAACGTATAAGGTATAACGTATAACGTATAACGCATAACGTATAACGTATACCGTATAACGTATAACGTCAAACGTATAACGTATAACGTATAACGTATAACGTATAACGTATAACGTATAACGTATAACGTATAACGTATAATGTATAACGTGTAACTTATAACGTATAACGTAAAACGTATAACGTATAACGTATAACGTATAACGTATAACGTATAACGCATAACGTATACCGTATAACGTATAACGTATAACGTATAACGTATAACGTATAACGTATAACGTATAACGTATAACGAATAACGTATAACGTATAACGTATAACGTATAATGTATAACGTGTAACTTATAACGTATAACGTAAAACGTATAACGTATAACGTATAACGTATAACGTATAACGTATAACGTATAACGTATAACGTATAACGTATAACGAATAACGTATAACGTATAACGTATAACGTATAACGTATAATGTATAACGTATAACGTATAACGTATAACGTAAAACGTATAACGTATAATGTATAAGGTATAACGTATAACGTATAACGTATAACGTATAACGTATAACGTCAAACGTATAACGTATAACGTATAACGTATAACGTATAACGTATAACGTATAACGTATAACGTATAACGTATAATGTATAACGTGTAACTTATAACGTATAACGTAAAACGTATAACGTATAACGTATGACCTATAACGTATAACGTATAACTTATAACGTATAACGTATAACGTATAACGTATATCCTATAACGCATAACGTATAACGTATAACGTATATCCTATAACGCATAACGTATAACGTATAACGTATATCGTATAACGTATAACGTATAACGTAAAACGTATAACGTCAAACGTATAACGTATAACGTATAACGTATAACGTATAACGTATAACGTATAACGTATAACGTATAACGTATAATGTATAACGTGTAACTTATAACGTATAACGCATAACGTATACCGTATAACGTATAACGTCAAACGTATAACGTATAACGTATAAGGTATAACGTATAACGTATAACGCATAACGTATAACGTATACCGTATAACGTATAACGTCAAACGTATAACGTATAACGTATAACGTATAACGTATAACGTATAACGTATAACGTATAACGTATAACGTATAATGTATAACGTGTAACTTATAACGTATAACGTAAAACGTATAACGTATAACGTATAACGTATAACGTATAACGTATAACGCATAACGTATACCGTATAACGTATAACGTATAACGTATAACGTATAACGTATAACGTATAACGTATAACGTATAACGAATAACGTATAACGTATAACGTATAACGTATAACGTATAATGTATAACGTATAACGTATAACGTATAACGTAAAACGTATAACGTATAATGTATAAGGTATAACGTATAACGTATAACGTATAACGTATAACGTATAACGAATAACGTATAACGTATAACGTATAACGTATGACGTATCACGTATAAGGTACGACCTATAACGCATAACGGATAGCGTATAACGCATAACGTATAACGTATAACGGATAACGTATAACGTATAACGTATAACGTATAACGTATAACGTATAACGTATAACGTATATCCTATAACGCATAACGTATAACGTATAACGTATATCGTATAACGTATAACGTATAACGTAAAACGTTTAACGTATAACCTATAACGTCTAACGTATAACGTATAACGTATAACGTATAACATATAACGTATAACGTATAACGTATAACGTATAACGTATAACGTATAACGTATAACGTATAACGTATATCGTATATCGTATAACGTATAACGTATAACGTATAACGTATAACGTATAACGTATAACGTATAACGTATAACGTATAACGTATAACGTATAACGTATAACGTATAACGTATAACGTACAACGTATCACGTATAACGTATATCCTATAACGCATAACGTATATCCTATAGCGCATAATGTATAGCGTATAATGCATAACGTATACCGTATAACGTATAACGTCAAACGTATAACGTATAACGTATAACGTATAACGCATAACGTATAACGTATACCGTATAACGTATAACGTATAACGTATAACGTATAACGTATAACGTATAACGTATAACGTATAACGTATAACGTATATCGTATAACGTATAACGTATAACGTATAACGTATAACGTATAACGTATAACGTAAAACGTATAAAGTATAACGTATAACGTATAACGTATAACGTATAACGTTTAACGTATAACCTATAACGTCTAACGTATAACGTATAACGTATAACGTATAACGTATAACGTATAACGTATAACGTATAACGTATAACGTATAACGTATAACGTATAACGTATAACGTATAACGTATAACGTATAAAGTATAACGTTTAACGTATAATGTATAACGTATAACGTATAACGTATAACGTAAAACGTATAACGTATAATGTATAACGTATAACGTATAACGTATAACGTATAACGTATAACGAATAACGTATAACGTATAACGTATAACGTATGACGTATCACGTATAAGGTACGACCTATAACGCATAACGGATAGCGTATAACGCATAACGTATAACGTATAACGTATAACGTATAACGTATAACGTATAACGTATAACGTATAACGTATAACGTATAACGTATAACGTATAACGTATAACGTATAACGTATAACGTATAACGTATAACGTATAACGTAAAACGTATAACGAATAACGTATAACGTATAACGTATAACGTATGACGTATCACGTATAAGGTATGACCTATAACGCATAACGTATAGTGTATAACGCATAACGTATAACGTATAACGTGTAACGTATAACGTATAACGTATAACGTATAACGTATAACCTATAACGTATAACGTATAACGTATAACGTATAACGTATAACGTATAACGTATAACGTATAACGTATAACGTATAACGTATAACGTATAACGTATAACGTATAACGTATATCCTATAACGCATAACGTATAACGTATAACGTATATCGTATAACGTATAACGTATAACGTAAAACGTATAACGTATAACGTATAACGTATAACGTATAACGTATAACGTATAACGTATAACGTATAACGTATAACGTATAACGTATAACGTATAACGTATAACGTATAACGTATAACGTATAACGTATAACGTATAACGTATAACGTATAACGTATAACGTATAACGTATAACGTATAACGTATAACGTATAACGTATAACGTATAACGTATAACGTATAACGTTTAACGTATAACCTATAACGTCTAACGTATAACGTATAACGTATAACGTATAACGTATAACGTATAACGTATAACGTATAACGTATAACGTATAACGTATAACGTATAACGTATAACGTATAACGTATAACGTATAAAGTATAACGTTTAACGTATAATGTATAACGTATAACGTATAACGTATAACGTAAAACGTATAACGTATAATGTATAACGTATAACGTATAACGTATAACGTATAACGTATAACGTATAACGAATAACGTATAACGTATAACGTATAACGTATGACGTATCACGTATAAGGTACGACCTATAACGCATAACGGATAGCGTATAACGCATAACGTATAACGTATAACGTATAACGTATAACGTATAACGTATAACGTATAACGTATAACGTATAACGTATAACGTATAACGTATAACGTATAACGTATAACGTATAACGTATAACGTATAACGTAAAACGTATAACGAATAACGTATAACGTATAACGTATAACGTATGACGTATCACGTATAAGGTATGACCTATAACGCATAACGTATAGTGTATAACGCATAACGTATAACGTATAACGTGTAACGTATAACGTATAACGTATAACGTATAACGTATAACGTATAACCTATAACGTATAACGTATAACGTATAACGTATAACGTATAACGTATAACGTATAACGTATAACGTATAACGTATAACGTATAACGTATAACGTATAACGTATAACGTATATCCTATAACGCATAACGTATAACGTATAACGTATATCGTATAACGTATAACGTATAACGTAAAACGTATAACGTATAACGTATAACGTATAACGTATAACGTATAACGTATAACGTATAACGTATAACGTATAACGTATAACGTATAACGTATAACGTATAACGTATAACGTATAACGTATAACGTATAACGTATAACGTATAACGTATAACGTATAACGTATAACGTATAACGTATAACGTATAACGTATAACGTATAATGTATAACGTATAACGTATAACGTATAACGTATAACGTAAAACGTATAACGTATAACGTATAACGTATAACGTATAACGTATAACGTATAACGCATAACGTATAACATATAACGTATAACGTATAATATATAACGTATAACGTATTACGTATAACGTATAACGTATATCGTATAACGTATATCGTATAACGTATAACGTATAACGTAAAACGTTTAACGTATAATCTATAACGTCTAACGTATAACGTATAACGTATAACGTATAACGTATAACGTATAACGTATAACGTATAACGTATAACGTATAACGTATAACGTATAACGTATAACGTATAACGTATAACGTATAACGTATAACGTTTAACGTATAACGTATAACGTATAACGCATAACGTATAACGTATAACGTATAACGTATAACGTATAACGTATAACGTATAACGTAAAACGTATAACGTATAACGTATAACGTATAACGTATAACGTATAACGTATAACGTATAACGTATAACGTATAACGTATAACGTATAACGTATAACGTATAACGTATTACGTATAACGTATAACGTTTAACGTATAACGTATAACGTATAACGTATAACGTATAACGTATAACGTATAACGTATAACGTATAACGTTTAACGTATAACGTATAACGTATAACGAATAACGTATAACGTATAACGCATAACGTATGACGTATCACGTGTAAGGTATGACCTATAACGCATAACGTATAGCGTATAACGCATAACGTATAACGTATAACGTATAACGTATAACGTATAACGTATAACGTATAACGTATAACGTATAACCTATAACGTATAACGTATAACGTATAACGTATAACGTATAACGTATAACGTATAACGTATAACGTATAACGTATGACGTATAACGTATAACGTATAACGTATAACGTATAACGTATAACGTATAACGTACAGCGTATAACGTCAAACGTATAACGTATAACGTATAACGTATAACGTATAACGCATAACGTATAACATATAACGTATAACGCATAACGTATAACGTATAACGTATAACGTATAACGTATAACGTATAACGTATAACGTATAACGTATAACGTATAACGTATAACGTATAACGTGCAGCGTATAACGTCAAACGTATAACGTATAACGTATAACCAATAACGTATAACGTATAACGTTTAACGTATAACGTATAACGTATAACGTATAACTTATAACGTAAAACGTATTACATATTACGTATAACGAGTAACGTATAACGTGTAACGTATAACGTATAACGTATAACGTATAACGTATAACGTATAACGTATAACGTATAACGTATAACGTATAACGTATAACGTATAACGTATAACGTATAACGTATAACGTATAACGTATAACGTATAACGTATAACGTATAACGTATAACGTATATCCTATAACGCATAACGTATAACGTATAACGTATATCGTATAACGTATAACGTATAACGTAAAACTTTTAACGTATAACCTATAACGTCTAACGTATAACGTATAACGTATAACGTATATCCTATAACGTATAACGTATAACGTATAACGTATATCGTATAACGTATAACGTATAACGTAAAACGTTTAACGTATAACCTATAACGTCTAACGTATAACGTATAACGTATAACGTATACCGTATAACGTATAACGTATAACGTATAACGTATAACGTCAAACGTATAACGTATAACGCATAACGTATAACGTATAACGCATAACGCATAACGTATAACGTATAACGTATAACGTATAATATATAACGTATAACGTACAACGTATAACGTATATCGTATAACGTATAACGTATAACGTATAACGTTTAACGTATAACGTATAACTTATAACGTACAACCTATAACGTATAACGTATAACGTATAACGTATAACGTATAACGTATAACGTATAACGTATAACGTATAACGTATAACGTATAACGTATAACGTATAACGTATAACGTATAACGTATATCCTATAACGCATAACGTATAACGTATAACGTATATCGTATAACGTATAACGTATAACGTAAAACGTTTAACGTATAACCTATAACGTCTAACGTATAACGTATAACGTATAACGTATATCCTATAACGTATAACGTATAACGTATAACGTATATCGTATAACGTATAACGTATAACGTATAACGTATAACGTATAACGTATATCCTATAACGCATAACGTATAACGTATAACGTATATCGTATAACGTATAACGTATAACGTAAAACTTTTAACGTATAACCTATAACGTCTAACGTATAACGTATAACGTATAACGTATATCCTATAACGTATAACGTATAACGTATAACGTATATCGTATAACGTATAACGTATAACGTAAAACGTTTAACGTATAACCTATAACGTCTAACGTATAACGTATAACGTATAACGTATACCGTATAACGTATAACGTATAACGTATAACGTATAACGTCAAACGTATAACGTATAACGCATAACGTATAACGTATAACGCATAACGCATAACGTATAACGTATAACGTATAACGTATAATATATAACGTATAACGTACAACGTATAACGTATATCGTATAACGTATAACGTATAACGTATAACGTTTAACGTATAACGTATAACTTATAACGTACAACCTATAACGTATAACGTATAACGTATAACGTATAACGTATAACGTATAACGTATAACGTATAACGTATAACGTATAACGTATAACGTATAACGTATAACGTATAACGTATAACGTATATCCTATAACGCATAACGTATAACGTATAACGTATATCGTATAACGTATAACGTATAACGTAAAACGTTTAACGTATAACCTATAACGTCTAACGTATAACGTATAACGTATAACGTATATCCTATAACGTATAACGTATAACGTATAACGTATATCGTATAACGTATAACGTATAACGTAAAACGTTTAACGTATAACCTATAACGTCTAACGTATAACGTATAACGTATAACGTATACCGTATAACGTATAACGTATAACGTATAACGTATAACGTCAAACGTATAACGTATAACGCATAACGTATAACGTATAACGCATAACGCATAACGTATAACGTATAACGTATAGCGTATAACGTATAATATATAACGTATAACGTATAACGTATAACGTATATCGTATAACGTATAACGTATAACGTATAACGTTTAACGTATAACGTATAACGTATAACGTATAACGTATAACGTATAACGTATAACGTATAACGTATAACGTATAACGTATAACGTATAACGTATAACGTATTACGTATAACGTATAACGTTTAACGTATAACGTATAACGTATAACGTATAACGTATAACGTATAACGTATAACGTATAACGTATAACGTTTAACGTATAACGTATAACGTATAACGAATAACGTATAACGTATAACGCATAACGTATGACGTATCACGTGTAAGGTACGACCTATAACGCATAACGTATAGCGTATAACGCATAACGTATAACGTATAACGTATAACGTATAACGTATAACGTATAACGTATAACGTATAACGTATAACGTATAACCTATAACGTATAACGTATAACGTATAACGTATAACGTATAACGTATAACGTATAACGTATAACGTGTAACGTATAACGTATAACGTATAACGTATAACGTATAACGTATAACGTATAACGTATAACGTATAACGTATAACGTATAACGTATAACGTATAACGTATAACGTATAACGTATAACGTATAACGTATAACGTATAACGTATAACGTATATCCTATAACGCATAACGTATAACGTATAACGTATATCGTATAACGTATAACGTATAACGTAAAACTTTTAACGTATAACCTATAACGTCTAACGTATAACGTATAACGTATAACGTATATCCTATAACGTATAACGTATAACGTATAACGTATATCGTATAACGTATAACGTATAACGTAAAACGTTTAACGTATAACCTATAACGTCTAACGTATAACGTATAACGTATAACGTATACCGTATAACGTATAACGTATAACGAATAACGTATAACGTCAAACGTATAACGTATAACGCATAACGTATAACGTATAACGCATAACGCATAACGTATAACGTATAACGTATAACGTATAATATATAACGTATAACGTATAACGTATAACGTATATCGTATAACGTATAACGTATAACGTATAACGTTTAACGTATAACGTATAACGTATAACGTATAACCTATAACGTATAACGAATAACGTATAACGTATAACGTATAACGTATAACGTATAACCTATAACGTATAACGAATAACGTACAACGTATAACGTATAACGTACAACGTATAACGTATAGCGTATAACGTTTAACGTATAACGTATAACGTATAACGTATAACGTATAACGTATAACGTATAACGTATATCGTATAACGTATAACGTATAACGTATAACGTATAACGTACAACGTATAACGTATAACGCATAACCTATAACGTATAACGTATAACGTATAACGTATAACGTATAACGTATAACGTTTAACGTATAACGTATAACGTATAACGAATAACGTATAACGTATAACGCATAACGTATGACGTATCACGTGTAAGGTACGACCTATAACGCATAACGTATAGCGTATAACGCATAACGTATAACGTATAACGTATAACGTATAACGTATAACGTATAACGTATAACGTATAACGTATAACGTATAACCTATAACGTATAACGTATAACGTATAACGTATAACGTATAACGTATAACGTATAACGTATAACGTGTAACGTATAACGTATAACGTATAACGTATAACGTATAACGTATAACGTATAACGTATAACGTATAACGTATAACGTATAACGTATAACGTATAACGTATAACGTATAACGTATAACGTATAACGTATAACGTATAACGTATATCCTATAACGCATAACGTATAACGTATAACGTATATCGTATAACGTATAACGTATAACGTAAAACGTTTAACGTATAACCTATAACGTCTAACGTATAACGTATAACGTATAACGTATATCCTATAACGTATAACGTATAACGTATAACGTATATCGTATAACGTATAACGTATAACGTAAAACGTTTAACGTATAACCTATAACGTCTAACGTATAACGTATAACGTATAACGTATACCGTATAACGTATAACGTATAACGTATAACGTATAACGTCAAACGTATAACGTATAACGCATAACGTATAACGTATAACGCATAACGCATAACGTATAACGTATAACGTATAGCGTATAACGTATAATATATAACGTATAACGTATAACGTATAACGTATATCGTATAACGTATAACGTATAACGTATAACGTATAACGTTTAACGTATAACGTATAACGTATAACGTATAACGTATAACGTATAACGTATAACGTATAACGTACAGCGTATAACGTCAAACGTGTAACGTATAACGTATAACGTATAACGTATAACGTATAACGCATAACGTATAACGTATAACGTATAACGCATAACCTATAACGTATAACGTATAACGTATAACGTATAACGTATAACGTATAACGTATATCTTATAACGCATAACGTATAACGTATAACGTATAACGTATAACGTTTAACGTATAACGTATAACGTATAACGTATAACGTATAACGTATAACCTATGACGTATAACGAATAACGTATAACGTATAACGTATAACGTACAACGTATAACGTATAACGTATAACTTTTAACGTATAACGTATAACGTATAACGTATAACGTATAACGTATAACCTATAACGTATAACGAATAACTTATAACGTATAACGTATAACGTACAACGTATAACGTATAACGTATATCGTATAACGTATTACGTATAACGTATAACGTTTAACGTATAACATATAACGTATAACGTATAACGTATAACGTATAACGTATAACGTATAACGTATAACGTATAACGTTTAACGTATAACGTACAGCGTATAACGTCAAACGTATAACGTATAACGTATAACGTATAACGTATAACGCATAACGTATAACATATAACGTATAACGCATAACGTATAACGTATAACGTATAACGTATAACGTATAACGTATAACGTATAACGTATAACGTATAACGTATAACGTATAACGTGCAGCGTATAACGTCAAACGTATAACGTATAACGTATAACCAATAACGTATATCGTATAACGTATAACGTATAACGTATAACGTATAACGCATAACGCATAACGTTTAACGTATAACGTATAACGTATAACGTATAACGTATAACGTACAACGTATAACGCATAACGTATAACGTATACCGTATAACGTATAACGTATAACGTATAACGTATATCGTATAACGTCAAACGTGTAACGTATAACGTATAACGTATAACGCATAACGTATAACGTATACCGTATAACGTATAACGTATAACGTATAACGTATAACGTATAACGTATAACGTATAACGTATAACGTATAACGTATAACGTATAACGTATAACGTATATCCTATAACGCATAACGTATAACGTATAACGTATATCGTATAACGTAAAACTTTTAACGTATAACCTATAACGTCTAACGTATAACGTATAACGTATAACGTATATCCTATAACGTATAACGTATAACGTATAACGTATATCGTATAACGTATAACGTATAACGTAAAACGTTTAACGTATAACCTATAACGTCTAACGTATAACGTATAACGTATAACGTATACCGTATAACGTATAACGTATAACGTATAACGAATAACGTATAACGTCAAACGTATAACGTATAACGCATAACGTATAACGTATAACGCATAACGCATAACGTATAACGTATAACGTATAACGTATAATATATAACGTATAACGTATAACGTATAACGTATATCGTATAACGTATAACGTATAACGTATAACGTTTAACGTATAACGTATAACGTATAACGTATAACCTATAACGTATAACGTATAACGTATAACGTATAACGTATAACGTATAACGTATAACGTATAACGTATAACGTATAACGTATTACGTATAACGTATAACGTATAACGTATAACGTATAACGTATATCCTATAACGCATAACGTATAACGTATAACGTATATCGTATAACGTATAACGTATAACGTAAAACGTTTAACGTATAACCTATAACGTCTAACGTATAACGTATAACGTATAACGTATATCCTATAACGTATAACGTATAACGTATAACGTATATCGTATAACGTATAACGTATAACGTAAAACGTTTAACGTATAACCTATAACGTCTAACGTATAACGTATAACGTATAACGTATACCGTATAACGTATAACGTATAACGTATAACGTATAACGTCAAACGTATAACGTATAACGCATAACGTATAACGTATAACGCATAACGCATAACGTATAACGTATAACGTATAGCGTATAACGTATAATATATAACGTATAACGTATAACGTATAACGTATATCGTATAACGTATAACGTATAACGTATAACGTTTAACGTATAACGTATAACGTATAACGTATAACGTATAACGTATAACGTATAACGTATAACGTACAGCGTATAACGTCAAACGTGTAACGTATAACGTATAACGTATAACGTATAACGTATAACGTATAACGCATAACGTATAACGTATAACGTATAACGCATAACCTATAACGTATAACGTATAACGTATAACGTATAACGTATAACGTATAACGTATATCTTATAACGCATAACGTATAACGTATAACGTATAACGTATAACGTTTAACGTATAACGTATAACGTATAACGTATAACGTATAACGTATAACCTATGACGTATAACGAATAACGTATAACGTATAACGTATAACGTACAACGTATAACGTATAACGTATAACTTTTAACGTATAACGTATAACGTATAACGTATAACGTTTAACGTATAACGTATAACGTATAACGAATAACGTATAACGTATAACGCATAACGTATGACGTATCACGTGTAAGGTACGACCTATAACGCATAACGTATAGCGTATAACGCATAACGTATAACGTATAACGTATAACGTATAACGTATAACGTATAACGTATAACGTATAACGTATAACGTATAACGTATAACCTATAACGTATAACGTATAACGTATAACGTATAACGTATAACGTATAACGTATAACGTATAACGTGTAACGTATAACGTATAACGTATAACGTATAACGTATAACGTATAACGTATAACGTATAACGTATAACGTATAACGTATAACGTATAACGTATAACGTATAACGTATAACGTATAACGTATAACGTATAACGTATAACGTATAACGTATAACGTATATCCTATAACGCATAACGTATAACGTATAACGTATATCGTATAACGTATAACGTATAACGTAAAACTTTTAACGTATAACCTATAACGTCTAACGTATAACGTATAACGTATAACGTATATCCTATAACGTATAACGTATAACGTATATCGTATATCGTATAACGTATAACGTATAACGTAAAACGTTTAACGTATAACCTATAACGTCTAACGTATAACGTATAACGTATAACGTATACCGTATAACGTATGACGTATAACGAATAACGTATAACGTCAAACGTATAACGTATAACGCATAACGTATAACGTATAACGCATAACGCATAACGTATAACGTATAACGTATAACGTATAATATATAACGTATAACGTATAACGTATAACGTATATCGTATAACGTATAACGTATAACGTATAACGTTTAACGTATAACGTATAACGTATAACGTATAACCTATAACGTATAACGTATAACGTATAACGTATAACGTATAACGTATAACGTATAACGTATAACGTATAACGTATAACGTATAACGTATAACGTATAACGTATAACGTATAACGTATATCCTATAACGCATAACGTATAACGTATAACGTATATCGTATAACGTATAACGTATAACGTAAAACGTTTAACGTATAACCTATAACGTCTAACGTATAACGTATAACGTATAACGTATATCCTATAACGTATAACGTATAACGTATAACGTATATCGTATAACGTATAACGTATAACGTAAAACGTTTAACGTATAACCTATAACGTCTAACGTATAACGTATAACGTATAACGTATACCGTATAACGTATAACGTATAACGTATAACGTATAACGTCAAACGTATAACGTATAACGCATAACGTATAACGTATAACGCATAACGCATAACGTATAACGTATAACGTATAGCGTATAACGTATAATATATAACGTATAACGTATAACGTATAACGTATATCGTATAACGTATAACGTATAACGTATAACGTTTAACGTATAACGTATAACGTATAACGTATAACGTATAACGTATAACGTATAACGTATAACGTACAGCGTATAACGTCAAACGTGTAACGTATAACGTATAACGTATAACGTATAACGTATAACGTATAACGCATAACGTATAACGTATAACGTATAACGCATAACCTATAACGTATAACGTATAACGTATAACGTATAACGTATAACGTATAACGTATATCTTATAACGCATAACGTATAACGTATAACGTATAACGTATAACGTTTAACGTATAACGTATAACGTATAACGTATAACGTATAACGTATAACGTATAACGTATAACCTATGACGTATAACGAATAACGTATAACGTATAACGTATAACGTACAACGTATAACGTATAACGTATAACTTTTAACGTATAACGTATAACGTATAACGTATAACGTCTAACGTATAACGTATAACGTATAACGTATACCGTATAACGTATAACGTATAACGTATAACGTATAACGTCAAACGTATAACGTATAACGCATAACGTATAACGTATAACGCATAACGCATAACGTATAACGTATAACGTATAGCGTATAACGTATAATATATAACGTATAACGTATAACGTATAACGTATATCGTATAACGTATAACGTATAACGTTTAACGTATAACGTATAACGTATAACGTATAACGTATAACGTATAACGTATAACGTATAACGTACAGCGTATAACGTCAAACGTGTAACGTATAACGTATAACGTATAACGTATAACGTATAACGCATAACGTATAACGTATAACGTATAACGCATAACCTATAACGTATAACGTATAACGTATAACGTATAACGTATAACGTATAACGTATATCTTATAACGCATAACGTATAACGTATAACGTATAACGTATAACGTTTAACGTATAACGTATAACGTATAACGTATAACGTATAACGTATAACCTATGACGTATAACGAATAACGTATAACGTATAACGTATAACGTACAACGTATAACGTATAACGTATAACTTTTAACGTATAACGTATAACGTATAACGTATAACGTATAACGTATAACGTATAACCTATAACGTCTAACGAATAACGTATAACGTATAACGTATAACGTACAACGTATAACGTATAACGTATAACGTATAACGTATAACGTTTAACGTATAACGTACAGCGTATAACGTCAAACGTATAACGTATAACGTATAACGTATAACGTATAACGCATAACGTATAACATATAACGTATAACGCATAACGTATAACGTATAACGTATAACGTATAACGTATAACGTATAACGTATAACGTATAACGTATAACGTATAACGTATAACGTATAACGTATAACGTATAACGTGCAGCGTATAACGTCAAACGTATAACGTATAACGTATAACCAATAACGTATATCGTATAACGTATAACGTATAACGTATAACGTATAACGCATAACGCATAACGCTTAACGTATAACGTATAACGTATAACGTATAACGTATAACGTACAACGTATAACGCATAACGTATAACGTATACCGTATAACGTATAACGTATAACGTATAACGTATAACGTCAAACGTATAACGTATAACGCATAACGTATAACGTATAACGCATAACGCATAACGTATAACGTATAACGTATAGCGTATAACGTATAATATATAACGTATAACGTATAACGTATAACGTATATCGTATAACGTATAACGTATAACGTATAACGTTTAACGTATAACGTATAACGTATAACGTATAACGTATAACGTATAACGTATAACGTATAACGTACAGCGTATAACGTCAAACGTGTAACGTATAACGTATAACGTATAACGTATAACGTATAACGCATAACGTATAACGTATAACGTATAACGCATAACCGATAACGTATAACGTATAACGTATAACGTATAACGTATAACGTATAACGTATAACGTATATCTTATAACGCATAACGTATAACGTATAACGTATAACGTATAACGTTTAACGTATAACGTATAACGTATAACGTATAACGTATAACGTATAACCTATGACGTATAACGAATAACGTATAACGTATAACGTATAACGTACAACGTATAACGTATAACGTATAACTTTTAACGTATAACGTATAACGTATAACGTATAATGTATAACGTATAACGTATAACCTATAACGTATAACGAATAACGTATAACGTATAACGTATAACGTACAACGTATAACGTATAACGTATAACGTATAACGTATAACGTTTAACGTATAACGTACAGCGTATAACGTCAAACGTATAACGTATAACGTATAACGTATAACGTATAACGCATAACGTATAACATATAACGTATAACGCTTAACGTATAACGTATAACGTATAACGTATAACGTATAACGTATAACGTATAACGTATAACGTATAACGTATAACGTATAACGTATAACGTATAACGTGCAGCGTATAACGTCAAACGTATAACGTATAACGTATAACCAATAACGTATATCGTATAACGTATAACGTATAACGTATAACGTATAACGCATAACGCATAACGTTTAACGTATAACGTATAACGTATAACGTATAACGTATAACGTACAACGTATAACGCATAACGTATAACGTATACCGTATAACGTATAACGTATAACGTATAACGTATAACGTATAACGTCAAACGTGTAACGTATAACGTATAACGTATAACGCATAACGTATAACGTATACCGTATAACGTATAACGTATAACGTATAACGTATAACGTATAACGTATATCCTATAACGCATAACGTATAACGTATAACGTATAACGTATATCGTATAACGTATAACGTATAACGTAAAACGTATAACGTATAACCTATAACGTATAACGAATAACGTATAACGTATAACGTATAACGTATAACGTATAACCTATAACGTATAACGAATAACGTACAACGTATAACGTATAACGTACAACGTATAACGTATAGCGTATAACGTTTAACGTATAACGTATAACGTATAACGTATAACGTATAACGTATAACGTATAACGTATATCGTATAACGTATAACGTATAACGTATAACGTATAACGTACAACGTATAACGTATAACGCATAACCTATAACGTATAACGTATAACGTATAACGTATAACGTATAACGTATAACGTATAACGTATATCCTATAACGCATAACGTATAACGTATAACGTATAACGTATAACTTTTAACGTATAACGTATAACGTATAACGTATAACGTATAACGTATAACCTATAACGTATAACGAATAACGTATAACGTATAACGTATAACGTATAACGTATAACGTATACCGTATAACGTATAACGTATAACGTATAACGTATAACGTATATCCTATAACGCATAACGTATAACGTATAACGTATAACGTATATCGTATAACGTATAACGTATAACGTAAAACGTATAACGTATAACGTATAACCTATAACGTATAACGAATAACGTATAACGTATAACGTATAACGTATAACGTATAACCTATAACGTATAACGAATAACGTATAACGTATAACGTATAACGTACAACGTATAACGTATAGCGTATAACGTTTAACGTATAACGTATAACGTATAACGTATAACGTATAACGTATAACGTATATCGTATAACGTATAACGTACAACGTATAACGTATAACGTACAACGTATAACGTATAACGTATAACGTATAACGTATAACGTATAACGTATAACGTATAACGTATAACGTATAACGTATAACGTGCAGCGTATAACGTCAAACGTATAACGTATAACGTATAACCAATAACGTATAACGTATAACGTTTAACATATAACGTATAACGTATAACGTATAACTTATAACGTAAAACGTATTACATATTACGTATAACGAGTAACGTATAACGTGTAACGTATAACGTATAACGTATAACGTATAACGTATAACGTATAACGTATAACGTATAACGTATAACGTATAACGTATAACGTATAACGTATAACGTATAACGTATAACGTATAACGTATAACGTATAACGTATAACGTATAACGTATAACGTATAACGTATAACGTATAACGTATAACGTATAACGTATAACGTATAACGTATAACGTATAACGTAGAACGTGTAACGAGAACGAATAACGAATAACGTAAAACGTATAAAGTATTACATATTACGTGGAACGTCTAACGTGTATCGTATAACCTATGACGTATAACGTGTAACGTATAACGTATAACGTATAACGTATAACGTATAACGTATAACGTATAACGTATAACGTATAACGTATAACGTATAACGTATAACGTATAACGTATAACGTATAACGTATAACGTATAACGTATAACGTATAACGTATAACGTATAACGTATAACGTATAACGTATAACGTAGAACGTAGAACGTAGAACGTGTAACGAGAACGTATAACGAATAACGTAAAACGTATAAAGTATTACTTATTACGTGGAACGTCTAACGTGTATCGTATAACCTATGACGTATAACGTGTAACGTATAACGTATAACGTATAACGTATAACGTATAACGTATAACGTATAACGTATAACGTATAACGTATAACGTATAACGTATAACGTATAACGTAGAACGTAGAACGTTTAACGTATAACGTATAACGTATAACGTATAACGTATAACGTGTAACGTATAACGTATAACGTATAACGTATAACGTATAACGTATAACGTATAACGTAAAGCGTATAACGAATAACGTAAAACGTATGACGTATTACATATTACGTATAACGTATAACGTATAACGTCTAACGTATTACATATTACGTATAACGTATAACGTGTATCGTGTAACCTATGACGTATAACGTATAACGTATAACGTATAACGTGTAACGAAGAACGTATAACGAATAACGTAAAACGAATAACGTATAACGTATAACGTATAACGTATAACGTATAACGTATAACGTATAACGTATAACGTATAACGTATAACGTATAACGTATAACGTATAACGTATAACGTACAACGTACAACGTATAACGTAGAACGTATAACGTATAACGTATAACGTATAACGTATAACGTATAACGTATAACGTATAACGTATAACGTATAACGTATAACGTATAACGTATAACGTATAACGTATAACGTATAACGTATAACGTATAACGTATAACGTATAACGTATAACGTATAACGTATAACGTATAACGTATAACGTATAACGTATAACGTATAACGTATAACGTATAACGTATAACGTATAACGTATAACGTATAACGTATAACGTATAACGTATAACGTATAACGTATAACGTATAACGTATAACGTATAACGTGTAACGAGAACGTATAACGTATAACGTATAACGTATAACGTATAACGTATAACGTATAACGTATAACGTATAACGTATAACGTAGAACGTGTAACGAGAACGTATAACGAATAACGTAAAACGTATAAAGTATTACATATTACGTGGAACGTCTAACGTGTATCGTATAACCTATGACGTATAACGTGTAACGTATAACGTATAACGTATAACGTATAACGTATAACGTATAACGTATAACGTATAACGTATAACGTATAACGCATAACGTATAACATATAACGTATAACGCATAACGTATAACGTATAACGTATAACGTATAACGTATAACGTATAACGTATAACGTATAACGTATAACGTATAACGTATAATGTTTAACGTATAACGTATAACGTATAACGCATAACGTATAACGTATAACGTATAACGTATAACGTAAAGCGTATAACGAATAACGTAAAACGTATGACGTATTACATATTACGTATAACGTATAACGTATAACGTCTAACGTATTACATATTACGTATAACGTATAACGTGTATCGTGTAACCTATGACGTATAACGTATAACGTATAACGTATAACGTGTAACGAAGAACGTATAACGAATAACGTAAAACGTATAACGTATAACGTATAACGTATAACGTATAACGTATAACGTATAACGTATAACGTATAACGTATAACGTATAACGTATAACGTAGAACGTGTAACGAGAACGTATAACGAATAACGTAAAACGTATAAAGTATTACATATTACGTGGAACGTCTAACGTGTATCGTATAACGTATAACGTATAACTTTTAACGTATAACGTATAACGTATAACGTATAACGTATAACGTATAACGTATAACCTATAACGTATAACGAATAACGTATAACGTATAACGTATAACGTATAACGTATAACGTATAACGTATAACGTATAACCTATAACGTATAACGAATAACGTATAACGTATAACGTATAACGTACAACGTATAACGTATAACGTATAACTTTTAACGTATAACGTATAACGTATAACGTATAACGTATAACGTATAACCTATAACGTATAACGAATAACGTATAACGTATAACGTATAACGTACAACGTATAACGTATAACGTATATCGTATAACGTATTACGTATAACGTATAACGTTTAACGTATAACATATAACGTATAACGTATAACGTATAACGTATAACGTATAACGTATAACGTATAACGTATAACGTTTAACGTATAACGTACAGCGTATAACGTCAAACGTATAACGTATAACGTATAACGTATAACGTATAACGCATAACGTATAACATATAACGTATAACGCATAACGTATAACGTATAACGTATAACGTATAACGTATAACGTATAACGTATAACGTATAACGTATAACGTATAACGTATAACGTATAACGTGCAGCGTATAACGTCAAACGTATAACGTATAACGTATAACCAATAACGTATATCGTATAACGTATAACGTATAACGTATAACGTATAACGCATAACGCATAACGTTTAACGTATAACGTATAACGTATAACGTATAACGTATAACGTATAACGTACAACGTACAACGTATAACGTAGAACGTATAACGTATAACGTATAACGTATAACGTATAACGTATAACGTATAACGTATAACGTATAACGTATAACGTATAACGTATAACGTATAACGTATAACGTATAACGTATAACGTATAACGTATAACGTATAACGTATAACGTATAACGTATAACTTTTAACGTATAACGTATAACGTATAACGTATAACGTCTAACGTATAACGTATAACGTATAACGTATACCGTATAACGTATAACGTATAACGTATAACGTATAACGTCAAACGTATAACGTATAACGCATAACGTATAACGTATAACGCATAACGCATAACGTATAACGTATAACGTATAGCGTATAACGTATAATATATAACGTATAACGTATAACGTATAACGTATATCGTATAACGTATAACGTATAACGTTTAACGTATAACGTATAACGTATAACGTATAACGTATAACGTATAACGTATAACGTATAACGTACAGCGTATAACGTCAAACGTGTAACGTATAACGTATAACGTATAACGTATAACGTATAACGCATAACGTATAACGTATAACGTATAACGCATAACCTATAACGTATAACGTATAACGTATAACGTATAACGTATAACGTATAACGTATATCTTATAACGCATAACGTATAACGTATAACGTATAACGTATAACGTTTAACGTATAACGTATAACGTATAACGTATAACGTATAACGTATAACCTATGACGTATAACGAATAACGTATAACGTATAACGTATAACGTACAACGTATAACGTATAACGTATAACTTTTAACGTCTAACGTGTATCGTATAACCTATGACGTATAACGTGTAACGTATAACGTATAACGTATAACGTATAACGTATAACGTATAACGTATAACGTATAACGTATAACGTATAACGTATAACGTATAACGTATAACGTATAACGTATAACGTATAACGTATAACGTATAACGTATAACGTATAACGTATAACGTATAACGTATAACGTATAACGTAGAACGTAGAACGTAGAACGTGTAACGAGAACGTATAACGAATAACGTAAAACGTATAAAGTATTACTTATTACGTGGAACGTCTAACGTGTATCGTATAACCTATGACGTATAACGTGTAACGTATAACGTATAACGTATAACGTATAACGTATAACGTATAACGTATAACGTATAACGTATAACGTATAACGTATAACGTATAACGTATAACGTAGAACGTAGAACGTTTAACGTATAACGTATAACGTATAACGTATAACGTATAACGTGTAACGTATAACGTATAACGTATAACGTATAACGTATAACGTATAACGTATAACGTAAAGCGTATAACGAATAACGTAAAACGTATGACGTATTACATATTACGTATAACGTATAACGTATAACGTCTAACGTATTACATATTACGTATAACGTATAACGTGTATCGTGTAACCTATGACGTATAACGTATAACGTATAACGTATAACGTGTAACGAAGAACGTATAACGAATAACGTAAAACGAATAACGTATAACGTATAACGTATAACGTATAACGTATAACGTATAACGTATAACGTATAACGTATAACGTATAACGTATAACGTATAACGTATAACGTATAACGTACAACGTACAACGTATAACGTAGAACGTATAACGTATAACGTATAACGTATAACGTATAACGTATAACGTATAACGTATAACGTATAACGTATAACGTATAACGTATAACGTATAACGTATAACGTATAACGTATAACGTATAACGTATAACGTATAACGTATAACGTATAACGTATAACGTATAACGTATAACGTATAACGTATAACGTATAACGTATAACGTATAACGTATAACGTATAACGTATAACGTATAACGTATAACGTATAACGTATAACGTATAACGTATAACGTATAACGTATAACGTATAACGTATAACGTGTAACGAGAACGTATAACGTATAACGTATAACGTATAACGTATAACGTATAACGTATAACGTATAACGTATAACGTATAACGTAGAACGTGTAACGAGAACGTATAACGAATAACGTAAAACGTATAAAGTATTACATATTACGTGGAACGTCTAACGTGTATCGTATAACCTATGACGTATAACGTGTAACGTATAACGTATAACGTATAACGTATAACGTATAACGTATAACGTATAACGTATAACGTATAACGTATAACGCATAACGTATAACATATAACGTATAACGCATAACGTATAACGTATAACGTATAACGTATAACGTATAACGTATAACGTATAACGTATAACGTATAACGTATAACGTATAATGTTTAACGTATAACGTATAACGTATAACGCATAACGTATAACGTATAACGTATAACGTATAACGTAAAGCGTATAACGAATAACGTAAAACGTATGACGTATTACATATTACGTATAACGTATAACGTATAACGTCTAACGTATTACATATTACGTATAACGTATAACGTGTATCGTGTAACCTATGACGTATAACGTATAACGTATAACGTATAACGTGTAACGAAGAACGTATAACGAATAACGTAAAACGTATAACGTATAACGTATAACGTATAACGTATAACGTATAACGTATAACGTATAACGTATAACGTATAACGTATAACGTATAACGTAGAACGTGTAACGAGAACGTATAACGAATAACGTAAAACGTATAAAGTATTACATATTACGTGGAACGTCTAACGTGTATCGTATAACGTATAACGTATAACTTTTAACGTATAACGTATAACGTATAACGTATAACGTATAACGTATAACGTATAACCTATAACGTATAACGAATAACGTATAACGTATAACGTATAACGTATAACGTATAACGTATAACGTATAACGTATAACCTATAACGTATAACGAATAACGTATAACGTATAACGTATAACGTACAACGTATAACGTATAACGTATAACTTTTAACGTATAACGTATAACGTATAACGTATAACGTATAACGTATAACCTATAACGTATAACGAATAACGTATAACGTATAACGTATAACGTACAACGTATAACGTATAACGTATATCGTATAACGTATTACGTATAACGTATAACGTTTAACGTATAACATATAACGTATAACGTATAACGTATAACGTATAACGTATAACGTATAACGTATAACGTATAACGTTTAACGTATAACGTACAGCGTATAACGTCAAACGTATAACGTATAACGTATAACGTATAACGTATAACGCATAACGTATAACATATAACGTATAACGCATAACGTATAACGTATAACGTATAACGTATAACGTATAACGTATAACGTATAACGTATAACGTATAACGTATAACGTATAACGTATAACGTGCAGCGTATAACGTCAAACGTATAACGTATAACGTATAACCAATAACGTATATCGTATAACGTATAACGTATAACGTATAACGTATAACGCATAACGCATAACGTTTAACGTATAACGTATAACGTATAACGTATAACGTATAACGTATAACGTACAACGTACAACGTATAACGTAGAACGTATAACGTATAACGTATAACGTATAACGTATAACGTATAACGTATAACGTATAACGTATAACGTATAACGTATAACGTATAACGTATAACGTATAACGTATAACGTATAACGTATAACGTATAACGTATAACGTATAACGTATAACGTATAACTTTTAACGTATAACGTATAACGTATAACGTATAACGTCTAACGTATAACGTATAACGTATAACGTATACCGTATAACGTATAACGTATAACGTATAACGTATAACGTCAAACGTATAACGTATAACGCATAACGTATAACGTATAACGCATAACGCATAACGTATAACGTATAACGTATAGCGTATAACGTATAATATATAACGTATAACGTATAACGTATAACGTATATCGTATAACGTATAACGTATAACGTTTAACGTATAACGTATAACGTATAACGTATAACGTATAACGTATAACGTATAACGTATAACGTACAGCGTATAACGTCAAACGTGTAACGTATAACGTATAACGTATAACGTATAACGTATAACGCATAACGTATAACGTATAACGTATAACGCATAACCTATAACGTATAACGTATAACGTATAACGTATAACGTATAACGTATAACGTATATCTTATAACGCATAACGTATAACGTATAACGTATAACGTATAACGTTTAACGTATAACGTATAACGTATAACGTATAACGTATAACGTATAACCTATGACGTATAACGAATAACGTATAACGTATAACGTATAACGTACAACGTATAACGTATAACGTATAACTTTTAACGTATAACGTATAACGTATAACGTATAACGTATAACGTATAACGTATAACCTATAACGTCTAACGAATAACGTATAACGTATAACGTATAACGTACAACGTATAACGTATAACGTATAACGTATAACGTATAACGTTTAACGTATAACGTACAGCGTATAACGTCAAACGTATAACGTATAACGTATAACGTATAACGTATAACGCATAACGTATAACATATAACGTATAACGCATAACGTATAACGTATAACGTATAACGTATAACGTATAACGTATAACGTATAACGTATAACGTATAACGTATAACGTATAACGTATAACGTATAACGTATAACGTGCAGCGTATAACGTCAAACGTATAACGTATAACGTATAACCAATAACGTATATCGTATAACGTATAACGTATAACGTATAACGTATAACGCATAACGCATAACGCTTAACGTATAACGTATAACGTATAACGTATAACGTATAACGTACAACGTATAACGCATAACGTATAACGTATACCGTATAACGTATAACGTATAACGTATAACGTATAACGTCAAACGTATAACGTATAACGCATAACGTATAACGTATAACGCATAACGCATAACGTATAACGTATAACGTATAGCGTATAACGTATAATATATAACGTATAACGTATAACGTATAACGTATATCGTATAACGTATAACGTATAACGTATAACGTTTAACGTATAACGTATAACGTATAACGTATAACGTATAACGTATAACGTATAACGTATAACGTACAGCGTATAACGTCAAACGTGTAACGTATAACGTATAACGTATAACGTATAACGTATAACGCATAACGTATAACGTATAACGTATAACGCATAACCGATAACGTATAACGTATAACGTATAACGTATAACGTATAACGTATAACGTATAACGTATATCTTATAACGCATAACGTATAACGTATAACGTATAACGTATAACGTTTAACGTATAACGTATAACGTATAACGTATAACGTATAACGTATAACCTATGACGTATAACGAATAACGTATAACGTATAACGTATAACGTACAACGTATAACGTATAACGTATAACTTTTAACGTATAACGTATAACGTATAACGTATAACGTATAACGTATAACGTATAACCTATAACGTATAACGAATAACGTATAACGTATAACGTATAACGTACAACGTATAACGTATAACGTATAACGTATAACGTATAACGTTTAACGTATAACGTACAGCGTATAACGTCAAACGTATAACGTATAACGTATAACGTATAACGTATAACGCATAACGTATAACATATAACGTATAACGCTTAACGTATAACGTATAACGTATAACGTATAACGTATAACGTATAACGTATAACGTATAACGTATAACGTATAACGTATAACGTATAACGTATAACGTGCAGCGTATAACGTCAAACGTATAACGTATAACGTATAACCAATAACGTATATCGTATAACGTATAACGTATAACGTATAACGTATAACGCATAACGCATAACGTTTAACGTATAACGTATAACGTATAACGTATAACGTATAACGTACAACGTATAACGCATAACGTATAACGTATACCGTATAACGTATAACGTATAACGTATAACGTATAACGTATAACGTCAAACGTGTAACGTATAACGTATAACGTATAACGCATAACGTATAACGTATACCGTATAACGTATAACGTATAACGTATAACGTATAACGTATAACGTATATCCTATAACGCATAACGTATAACGTATAACGTATAACGTATATCGTATAACGTATAACGTATAACGTAAAACGTATAACGTATAACCTATAACGTATAACGAATAACGTATAACGTATAACGTATAACGTATAACGTATAACCTATAACGTATAACGAATAACGTACAACGTATAACGTATAACGTACAACGTATAACGTATAGCGTATAACGTTTAACGTATAACGTATAACGTATAACGTATAACGTATAACGTATAACGTATAACGTATATCGTATAACGTATAACGTATAACGTATAACGTATAACGTACAACGTATAACGTATAACGCATAACCTATAACGTATAACGTATAACGTATAACGTATAACGTATAACGTATAACGTATAACGTATATCCTATAACGCATAACGTATAACGTATAACGTATAACGTATAACTTTTAACGTATAACGTATAACGTATAACGTATAACGTATAACGTATAACCTATAACGTATAACGAATAACGTATAACGTATAACGTATAACGTATAACGTATAACGTATACCGTATAACGTATAACGTATAACGTATAACGTATAACGTATATCCTATAACGCATAACGTATAACGTATAACGTATAACGTATATCGTATAACGTATAACGTATAACGTAAAACGTATAACGTATAACGTATAACCTATAACGTATAACGAATAACGTATAACGTATAACGTATAACGTATAACGTATAACCTATAACGTATAACGAATAACGTATAACGTATAACGTATAACGTACAACGTATAACGTATAGCGTATAACGTTTAACGTATAACGTATAACGTATAACGTATAACGTATAACGTATAACGTATAACGTATAACGCATAACGTATAACATATAACGTATAACGCATAACGTATAACGTATAACGTATAACGTATAACGTATAACGTATAACGTATAACGTATAACGTATAACGTATAACGTATAACGTATAACGTGCAGCGTATAACGTCAAACGTATAACGTATAACGTATAACCAATAACGTATATCGTATAACGTATAACGTATAACGTATAACGTATAACGCATAACGCATAACGTTTAACGTATAACGTATAACGTATAACGTATAACGTATAACGTATAACGTACAACGTACAACGTATAACGTAGAACGTATAACGTATAACGTATAACGTATAACGTATAACGTATAACGTATAACGTATAACGTATAACGTATAACGTATAACGTATAACGTATAACGTATAACGTATAACGTATAACGTATAACGTATAACGTATAACGTATAACGTATAACGTATAACGTATAACGTATAACGTATAACGTATAACGTATAACGTATAACGTATAACGTATAACGTATAACGTATAACGTATAACGTATAACGTATAACGTATAACGTATAACGTATAACGTGTAACGAGAACGTATAACGTATAACGTATAACGTATAACGTATAACGTATAACGTATAACGTATAACGTATAACGTGTAACGTAGAACGTGTAACGAGAACGTATAACGAATAACGTAAAACGTATAAAGTATTACATATTACGTGGAACGTCTAACGTGTATCGTATAACCTATGACGTATAACGTGTAACGTATAACGTATAACGTATAACGTATAACGTATAACGTATAACGTATAACGTGTAACGTATAACGCATAACGTATAACATATAACGTATAACGCATAACGTATAACGTATAACGTATAACGTATAACGTATAACGTATAACGTATAACGTATAACGTATAACGTATAACGTATAATGTTTAACGTATAACGTATAACGTATAACGCATAACGTATAACGTATAACGTATAACTTATAACGTAAAGCGTATAACGAATAACGTAAAACGTATGACGTATTACATATTACGTATAACGTATAACGTATAACGTCTAACGTATTACATATTACGTATAACGTATAACGTGTATCGTGTAACCTATGACGTATAACGTATAACGTATAACGTATAACGTGTAACGAAGAACGTATAACGAATAACGTAAAACGTATAACGTATAACGTATAACGTATAACGTATAACGTATAACGTATAACGTATAACGTATAACGTATAACGTATAACGTAGAACGTGTAACGAGAACGTATAACGAATAACGTAAAACGTATAAAGTATTACATATTACGTGGAACGTCTAACGTGTATCGTATAACGTATAACGTATAACTTTTAACGTATAACGTATAACGTATAACGTATAACGTATAACGTATAACCTATAACGTATAACGAATAACGTATAACGTATAACGTATAACGTATAACGTATAACGTATAACGTATAACGTATAACCTATAACGTATAACGAATAACGTATAACGTATAACGTATAACGTACAACGTATAACGTATAACGTATAACTTTTAACGCATAACGTATAACGTATAACGTATAACGTATAACGTATAACCTATAACGTATAACGAATAACGTATAACGTATAACGTATAACGTACAACGTATAACGTATAACGTATATCGTATAACGTATTACGTATAACGTATAACGTTTAACGTATAACATATAACGTATAACGTATAACGTATAACGTATAACGTATAACGTATAACGTATAACGTTTAACGTATAACGTACAGCGTATAACGTCAAACGTATAACGTATAACGTATAACGTATAACGTATAACGCATAACGTATAACATATAACGTATAACGCATAACGTATAACGTATAACGTATAACGTATAACGTATAACGTATAACGTATAACGTATAACGTATAACGTATAACGTATAACGTATAACGTGCAGCGTATAACGTCAAACGTATAACGTATAACGTATAACCAATAACGTATATCGTATAACGTATAACGTATAACGTATAACGTATAACGCATAACGCATAACGTTTAACGTATAACGTATAACGTATAACGTATAACGTATAACGTACAACGTATAACGCATAACGTATAACGTATACCGTATAACGTATAACGTATAACGTATAACGTATAACGTATAACGTATAACGTCAAACGTGTAACGTATAACGTATAACGTATAACGTATAACGCATAACGTATAACGTATACCGTATAACGTATAACGTATAACGTATAACGTATAACGTATATCCTATAACGCATAACGTATAACGTATAACGTATAACGTATATCGTATAACGTATAACGTATAACGTAAAACGTATAACGTATAACGTATAACCTATAACGTATAACGAATAACGTATAACGTATAACGTATAACGTATAACGTATAACCTATAACGTATAACGAATAACGTATAACGTATAACGTATAACGTACAACGTATAACGTATAGCGTATAACGTTTAACGTATAACGTATAACGTATAACGTATAACGTATAACGTATAACGTATAACGTATATCGTATAACGTATAACGTATAACGTATAACGTATAACGTACAACGTATAACGTATAACGTATAACGTATAACGTATAACGTATAACGTATAACGTATAACGTATAACGTATAACGTATAACGTGCAGCGTATAACGTCAAACGTATAACGTATAACGTATAACCAATAACGTATAACGTATAACGTTTAACATATAACGTATAACGTATAACGTATAACTTATAACGTAAAACGTATTACATATTACGTATAACGAGTAACGTATAACGTGTAACGTATAACGTATAACGTATAACGTATAACGTATAACGTATAACGTATAACGTATAACGTATAACGTATAACGTATAACGTATAACGTATAACGTATAACGTATAACGTATAACGTATAACGTATAACCTATAACGTCTAACGTATAACGTATAACGTATAACGTATATCCTATAACGTATAACGTATAACGTATGACGTATATCGTATAACGTATAACGTATAACGTAAAACGTTTAACGTATAACCTATAACGTCTAACCTATAACGTATAACGTATAACGTATACCGTATAACGTATAACGTATAACGTATAACGTATAACGTCAAACGTATAACGTATAACGCATAACGTATAACGTATAACGCATAACGCATAACGTATAACGTATAACGTATAACGTATAATATATAACGTATAACGTATAACGTATAACGTATAACGTATAACGTATAACGTATAACGTATAACGTATAACGTATAACGTATAACGTATAACGTATAACGTGCAGCGTATAACGTCAAACGTATAACGTATAACGTATAACCAATAACGTATAACGTATAACGTTTAACATATAACGTATAACGTATAACGTATAACTTATAACGTAAAACGTATTACATATTACGTATAACGAGTAACGTATAACGTGTAACGTATAACGTATAACGTATAACGTATAACGTATAACGTATAACGTATAACGTATAACGTATAACGTATAACGTATAACGTATAACGTATAACGTATAACGTATAACGTATAACGTATAACGTACAGCGTATAACGTCAAACGTGTAACGTATAACGTATAACGTATAACGTATAACGTATAACGCATAACGTATAACGTATAACGTATAACGCATAACCTATAACGTATGACGTATAACGTATAACGTATAACGTATAACGTATAACGTATAACGTATATCCTATAACGCATAACGTATAACGTATAACGTATAACGTATAACGTTTAACGTATAACGTATAACGTATAACGTATAACGTATAACGTATAACGTATAACGTATAACCTATAACGTATAACGAATAACGTATAACGTATAACGTATAACGTACAACGTATAACGTATAACGTATATCGTATAACGTATTACGTATAACGTATAACGTTCAACGTATAACATATAACGTATAACCTATAACGTATAACGAATAACGTATAACGTATAACGTATAACGTATAACGTATAACGTACAACGTATAATATATAACGTATAACGTATAACGTATAACGTATATCGTTTAACGTATAACGTATAACGTATAACGTATAACGTACAACGTATAACGTATAACGCATAACCTATAACGTATAACGTATAACGTATAACGTATAACGTATAACGTATAACGTATAACGTATATCCTATAACGCATAACGTATAACGTATAACGTATAACGTATAACTTTTAACGTATAACGTATAACGTATAACGTATAACGTATAACGTATAACCTATAACGTATAACGAATAACGTATAACGTATAACGTATAACGTACAACGTATAACGTATAACGTATATCGTATAACGTATTACGTATAACGTATAACGTTTAACGTATAACATATAACGTATAACGTATAACGTATAACGTATAACGTCAAACGTATAACGTATAACGCATAACGTATAACGTATAACGCATAACGCATAACGTATAACGTATAACGTATAACGTATAATATATAACGTATAACGTATAACGTATAACGTATATCGTATAACGTATAACGTATAACGTATAACGTATAACGTATAACGTATAACGTAGAACGTGTAACGAGAACGTATAACGAATAACGTAAAACGTATAAAGTATTACATATTACGTGGAACGTCTAACGTGTATCGTATAACGTGTAACGTATAACGTATAACGTATAACGTATAACGTATAACGTATAATGTATAACGTATAACGTATAACGTATAACGTATAACGTATAACGTAGAACGTGTAACGAGAACGAATAACGAATAACGTAAAACGTATAAAGTATTACATATTACGTGGAACGTCTAACGTGTATCGTATAACCTACGACGTATAACGTGTAACGTATAACGTATAACGTATAACGTATAACGTATAACGTATAACGTATAACGTATAACGTATAACGTATAACGTATAACGTATAACGTATAACGTATAACGTATAACGTATAACGTATAACGTATAACGTATAACGTATAACGTATAACGTATAACGTATAACGTAGAACGTAGAACGTAGAACGTGTAACGAGAACGTATAACGAATAACGTAAAACGTATAAAGTATTACATATTACGTGGAACGTCTAACGTGTATCGTATAACCTATGACGTATAACGTGTAACGTATAACGTATAACGTATAACGTATAACGTATAACGTATAACGTATAACGTATAACGTATAACGTATAACGTATAACGTATAACGTATAACGTATAACGTAGAACGTAGAACGTTTAACGTATAACGTATAACGTATAACGTATAACGTATAACGTGTAACGTATAACGTATAACGTATAACGTATAACGTATAACGTATAACGTATAACGTATTACATATTACGTATAACGTATAACGTGTATCGTGTAACCTATGACGTATAACGTATAACGTATAACGTATAACGTGTAACGAAGAACGTATAACGAATAACGTAAAACGTATAACGTATAACGTATAACGTATAACGTATAACGTATAACGTATAACGTATAACGTAGAACGTATAACGTATAACGTATAACGTATAACGTACAACGTACAACGTATAACGTAGAACGTATAACGTATAACGTATAACGTATAACGTATAACGTATAACGTATAACGTATAACGTATAACGTATAACGTATAACGTATAACGTATAACGTATAACGTATAACGTATAACGTATAACGTATAACGTATAACGTATAACGTATAACGTATAACGTATAACGTATAACGTATAACGTATAACGTATAACGTATAACGTATAACGTATAACGTATAACGTATAACGTATAACGTATAACGTATAACGTATAACGTATAACGTATAACGTATAACGTATAACGTATAACGTATAACGTATAACGTATAACGTATAACGTATAACGTATAACGTATAACGTATAACGTGTAACGAGAACGTATAACGTATAACGTATAACGTATAACGTATAACGTATAACGTATAACGTATAACGTATAACGTATAACGTAGAACGTGTAACGAGAACGTATAACGAATAACGTAAAACGTATAAAGTATTACATATTACGTGGAACGTCTAACGTGTATCGTATAACCTATGACGTATAACGTGTAACGTATAACGTATAACGTATAACGTATAACGTATAACGTATAACGTATAACGTATAACGTATAACGCATAACGTATAACATATAACGTATAACGCATAACGTATAACGTATAACGTATAACGTATAACGTATAACGTATAACGTATAACGTATAACGTATAACGTATAACGTATAATGTTTAACGTATAACGTATAACGTATAACGCATAACGTATAACGTATAACGTATAACGTATAACGTAAAGCGTATAACGAATAACGTAAAACGTATGACGTATTACATATTACGTATAACGTATAACGTATAACGTCTAACGTATTACATATTACGTATAACGTATAACGTGTATCGTGTAACCTATGACGTATAACGTATAACGTATAACGTATAACGTGTAACGAAGAACGTATAACGAATAACGTAAAACGTATAACGTATAACGTATAACGTATAACGTATAACGTATAACGTATAACGTATAACGTATAACGTATAACGTATAACGTAGAACGTGTAACGAGAACGTATAACGAATAACGTAAAACGTATAAAGTATTACATATTACGTGGAACGTCTAACGTGTATCGTATAACGTGTAATGTATAACGTATAACGTATAACGTATAACGTATAACGTATAACGTATAACGTATAACGTATAACGTAAAGCGTATAACGAATAACGTAAAACGTATGACGTATTACATATTACGTATAACGTATAACGTATAACGTCTAAAGTATTACATATTACGTATAACGTATAACGTGTATCGTGTAACCTATGACGTATAACGTATAACGTATATCGTATAACGTGTAACGAAGAACGTATAACGAATAACGTAAAACGTATAACGTATAACGTATAACATATAACGTATAACGTATAACGTATAACGTATAACGTATAACGTATAACGTAGAACGTGTAACGAGAACGTATAACGAATAACGTAAAACGTATAAAGTATTACATATTACGTGGAACGTCTAACGTGTATCGTATAACGTGTAACGTATAACGTATAACGTATAACGTATAACGTATAACGTATAACGTATAACGTATAACGTATAACGTATAACGTATAACGTATAACGTATAACCTATAACGTATAACGTATAACGTATAACGTATAACGTATAACGTATAACGTATAACGTATAACGTATAACGTATAACGTATAACGTAGAACGTAGAACGTAGAACGTGTAACCAGAACGTATAACGAATAACGTAAAACGTATAAAGTATTACATATTACGTGGAACGTCTAACGTGTATCGTATAACCTATGACGTATAACGTGTAACGTATAACGTATAACGTATAACGTATAACGTATAACGTATAACGTATAACGTATAACGTATAACGTATAACGTATAACGTATAACGTATAACGTATAACGTATAACGTATAACGTATAACGTATAACGTATAACGTATAACGTATAACGTATAACGTATAACGTAGAACGTAGAACGTAGAACGTGTAACGAGAACGTATAACGAATAACGTAAAACGTATAACGTATAACGTATAACGTACAACGTATAACGTATAACGTAGAACGTAGAACGTAGAACGTGTAACGAGAACGTATAACGAATAACGTAAAACGTATAAAGTATTACATATTACGTGGAACGTCTAACGTGTATCGTATAACCTATGACGTATAACGTGTAACGTATAACGAATAACGTATAACGTATAACGTATAACGTATAACGTATAACGTATAACGTAACGTATAACGTATAACGTATAACGTATAACGTATAACGTATAACGTATAACGTATAACGTATAACGTATAACGTATAACGTATAACGTATAACGTATAACGTATAACGTGTAACTAGAAAGTATAACGAATAACGTAAAACGTATAAAGTATTACATATTACGTGGAACGTCTAACGTGTATCGTATAACCTATGACGTATAACGTGTAACGTATAACGAATAACGTATAACGTATAACGTATAACGTATAACGCATAACGTATAACGTATAACGTATAACGTATAACGTATAACGTATAACGTATAACGTATAACGTATAACGTATAACGTATAACGTATAATGTTTAACGTATAACGTATAACGTATAACGCATAACGTATAACGTATAACGTATAACGTATAACGTAAAGCGTATAACGAATAACGTAAAACGTATGACGTATTACATATTACGTATAACGTATAACGTATAACGTCTAACGTATTACATATTACGTATAACGTATAACGTGTATCGTGTAACCTATGACGTATAACGTATAACGTATAACGTATAACGTGTAACGAAGAACGTATAACGAATAACGTAAAACGTATAACGTATAACGTATAACGTATAACGTATAACGTATAACGTATAACGTATAACGTATAACGTATAACGTATAACGTATAACGTAGAACGTGTAACGAGAACGTATAACGAATAACGTAAAACGTATAAAGTATTACATATTACGTGGAACGTCTAACGTGTATCGTATAACGTGTAACGTATAACGTATAACGTATAACGTATAACGTATAACGTATAACGTATAACGTATAACGTATAACGTATAACGTATAACGTGTAACGTATAACGTATAACGTATAACGTATAACGTATAACGTATAACGTATAACGTATAACGTATAACGTATAACGTATAACGTATAACGTATAACGTAGAACGTAGAACGTAGAACGTGTAACGAGAACGTATAACGAATAACGTAAAACGTATAAAGTATTACATATTACGTGGAACGTCTAACGTGTATCGTATAACCTATGACGTATAACGTGTAACGTATAACGTATAACGTATAACGTATAACGTATAACGTATAACGTATAACGTATAACGTATAACGTATAACGTATAACGTATAACGTATAACGTATAACGTATAACGTAGAACGTTTAACGTATAACGTATAACGTATAACGTATAACGTATAACGTGTAACGTATAACGTATAACGTATAACGCATAACGTATAACGTATAACGTATAACGTATAACGTATAACGTAGAACGTAGAACGTAGAACGTGTAACGAGAACGTATAACGAATAACGTAAAACGTATAAAGTATTACATATTACGTGGAACGTCTAACGTGTATCGTATAACCTATGACGTATAACGTGTAACGTATAACGTATAACGTATAACGTATAACGTATAACGTATAACGTATAACGTATAACGTATAACGTATAACGTATAACGTATAACGTATAACGTATAACGTAGAACGTTTAACGTATAACGTATAACGTATAACGTATAACGTATAACGTGTAACGTATAACGTGTAACGTATAACGTATAACGTATAACGTATAACGTATAACGTATAACGTATAACGTATAACGTATAACGTATAACGTATAACGTATAACGTATAACGTATAACGTATAACGTATAACGTATAACGTATAACGTATAACGTATAACGTAGAACGTAGAACGTAGAACGTAAAACGTGTAACGAGAACGTATAACGAATAACGTAAAACGTATAACGTATAACGTATAACGTACAACGTATAACGTAGAACGTAGAACGTAGAACGTAGAACGTGTAACGAGAACGTATAACGAATAACGTAAAACGTATAAAGTATTACATATTACCTGGAACGTCTAACGTGTATCGTATAACCTATGACGTATAACGTGTAACGTATAACGAATAACGTATAACGTATAACGTATAACGTATAACGTATAACGTATAACGTAACGTATTACGTATAACGTATAACGTATAACGTATAACGTATAACGTATAACGTATAACGTATAACGTATAACGTATAACGTATAACGTATAACGTGTAACTAGAAAGTATAACGAATAACGTAAAACGTATAAAGTATTACATATTACGTGGAACGTCTAACGTGTATCGTATAACCTATGACGTATAACGTGTAACGTATAACGAATAACGTATAACGTATAACGTATAACGTATAACGTATAACGTATAACGTATAACGTATAACGTATAACGTATAACGTATAACGTATAACGTAGAACGTATAACGTATAACGTATAACGTACAACGTATAACGTACAACGTATAACGTATAACGTATAACGTATAACGTATAACGTATAACGCATAACGTATAACATATAACGTATAACGTATAACGTATAACGTAGATCGTAGAACGTAGAACGTGTAACGAGAACGTATAACGAATAACGTAAAACGTATAAAGTATTACATATTACGTGGAACGTCTAACGTGTATCGTATAACCTATGACGTATAACGTGTAACGTATAACGTATAACGTATAACGTATAACGTGTAACGTATACCGTATAACGTATAACGTAAAACGTATAACGAATAACGTAAAACGTATGACGTATTACATATTACGTATAACGTATAACGTATAACGTATAACGTCTAACGTATTACATATTACGTATAACGTATAACGTGTATCGTGTAACCTATGACGTATAACGTATAACGTATAACGTATAACGTGTAACGAAGAACGTATAACGAATAACGTAAAACGTATAAGGTATAACGTATAACGTATAACGTATAACGTATAACGTATAACGTATAACGTATAACGTATAACGTACAACGTACAACGTATAACGTAGAACGTATAACGTATAACGTATAACGTATAACGTATAACGTATAACGTATAACGTATAACGTATAACGTATAACGTATAACGTATAACGTATAACGTATAACGTATAACGTATAACGTATAACGTATAACGTATAACGTATAACGTATAACGTATAACGTATAACGTATAACGTATAACGTATAACGTATAACGTATAACGTATAACGTATAACGTATAACGTATAACGTATAACGTATAACGTATAACGTATAACGTATAACGTATAACGTATAACGTATAACGTAGAACGTGTAACGAGAACGTATAACGAATAACGTAAAACGTATTTTAGTATTACATATTACGTGGAACGTCTAACGTGTATCGTATAACCTATGACGTATAACGTGTAACGTATAACGTATAACGTATAACGTATAACGTATAACGTATAACGTATAACGTATAACGTATAACGTATAACGTATAACGTATAACGTATAACGTATAACGTATAACGTATAACGTAGAACGTTTAACGTATAACGTATAACGTATAACGTATAACGTATAACGTGTAACGTATAACGTATAACGTACAACGTATAACGTATAACGTATAACGTATAACGTATAACGTAAAGTGTATAACGAATAACGTAAAACGTATGACGTATTACATATTACGTATAACGTATAACGTATAACGTTTAACGTATTACATATTACGTATAACGTATAACGTGTATCGTGTAACCTATGACGTATAACGTATAACGTATAACGTATAACGTATAACGTACAACGTACAACGTATAACGTAGAACGTATAACGTATAACGTATAACGTATAACGTATAACGTATTACGTATAACGTATAACGTATAACGTATAACGTATAACGTATAACGTATAACGTATAACGTATAACGTATAACGTATAACGTATAACGTATAACGTATAACGTATAACGTATAACGTATAACGTATAACGTATAACGTATAACGTATAACGTATAACGTATAACGTAGAACGTGTAACGAGAACGTATAACGAATAACGTAAAACGTATAACGTATAACGTATAACGTATAACGTATAACGTATAACGTATAACGTATAACGTATAACGTATAACGTATAACGTATAACGTATACCGTATAACGTAGAACGTAGAACGTAGAACGTGTAACGAGAACGTATGACGAATAACGTAAAACGTATAAAGTATTACATATTACGTGGAACGTCTAACGTGTATCGTATAACCTATGACGTATAACGTATAACGTATAACGTATAACGTGTAACGAAGAACGTATAACGAATAACGTAAAACGTATAACGTATAACGTATAACGTATAACGTATAACGTATAACGTATAACGTATAACGTATAACGTATAACGTACAACGTACAACGTATAACGTAGAACGTATAACGTATAACGTATAACGTATAACGTATAACGTATAACGTATAACGTATAACGTATAACGTATAACGTATAACGTGTAACGTATAACGTATAACGTAGAACGTAGAACGTAGAACGTAGAACGTGTAACGAGAACGTATAACGAATAACGTAAAACGTATAAAGTATTACATATTACCTGGAACGTCTAACGTGTATCGTATAACCTATGACGTATAACGTGTAACGTATAACGAATAACGTATAACGTATAACGTATAACGTATAACGTATAACGTATAACGTATAACGTATAACGTATAACGTATAACGTATAACGTATTACGTATAACGTATAACGTATAACGTATAACGTATAACGTATAACGTATAACGTATAACGTATAACGTATAACGTATAACGTATAACGTATAACGTATAACGTATAACGTATAACGTATAACGTATAACGTATAACGTATAACGTATAACGTATAACGTATAACGTATAACGTAGAACGTGTAACGAGAACGTATAACGAATAACGTAAAACGTATAAAGTATTACATATTACGTGGAACGTCTAACGTGTATCGTATAACCTATGACGTATAACGTGTAACGTATAACGTATAACGTATAACGTATAACGTATAACGTATAACGTATAACGTATAACGTATAACGTATAACGTATAACGTATAACGTATAACGTATAACGTATAACGTATAACGTATAACGTATAACGTATAACGTATAACGTATAACGTATAACGTATAACGTATACCGTATAACGTAGAACGTAGAACGTAGAACGTGTAACGAGAACGTATGACGAATAACGTAAAACGTATAAAGTATTACATATTACGTGGAACGTCTAACGTGTATCGTATAACCTATGACGTATAACGTATAACGTATAACGTATAACGTGTAACGAAGAACGTATAACGAATAACGTAAAACGTATAACGTATAACGTATAACGTATAACGTATAACGTATAACGTATAACGTATAACGTATAACGTACAACGTACAACGTATAACGTAGAACGTATAACGTATAACGTATAACGTATAACGTATAACGTATAACGTATAACGTATAACGTATAACGTATAACGTATAACGTATAACGTATAACGTATAACGTATAACGTATAACGTATAACGTATAACGTATAACGTATAACGTATAACGTATAACGTATAACGTATAACGTATAACGTATAACGTATAACGTATAACGTATAACGTATAACGTATAACGTATAACGTATAACGTATAACGTATAACGTATAACGTATAACGTATAACGTGTAACGAGAACGTATAACGTATAACGTATAACGTATAACGTATAACGTATAACGTATAACGTATAACGTATAACGTATAACGTGTAACGAAGAACGTATAACGAATAACGTAAAACGTATAACGTATAACGTATAACGTATAACGTATAACGTATAACGTATAACGTATAACGTATAACGTATAACGTATAACGTAGAACGTGTAACGAGAACGTATAACGAATAACGTAAAACGTATAAAGTATTACATATTACGTGGAACGTCTAACGTGTATCGTATAACGTGTAACGTATAACGTATAACGTATAACGTATAACGTATAACGTATAACGTATAACGTATAACGTATAACGTAAAGCGTATAACGAATAACGTAAAACGTATGACGTATTACATATTACGTATAACGTATAACGTATAACGTCTAACGTATTACATATTACGTATAACGTATAACGTGTATCGTGTAACCTATGACGTATAACGTATAACGTATATCGTATAACGTGTAACGAAGAACGTATAACGAATAACGTAAAACGTATAACGTATAACGTATAACATATAACGTATAACGTATAACGTATAACGTATAACGTATAACGTATAACGTAGAACGTGTAACGAGAACGTATAACGAATAACGTAAAACGTATAAAGTATTACATATTACGTGGAACGTCTAACGTGTATCGTATAACGTGTAACGTATAACGTATAACGTATAACGTATAACGTATAACGTATAACGTATAACGTATAACGTATAACGTATAACGTATAACGTATAACGTATAACGTATAACGTATAACGTATAACGTATAACGTATAACGTATAACGTATAACGTATAACGTATAACGTATAACGTAGAACGTAGAACGTAGAACGTGTAACCAGAACGTATAACGAATAACGTAAAACGTATAAAGTATTACATATTACGTGGAACGTCTAACGTGTATCGTATAACCTATGACGTATAACGTGTAACGTATAACGTATAACGTATAACGTATAACGTATAACGTATAACGTATAACGTATAACGTATAACGTATAACGTATAACGTATAACGTATAACGTATAACGTATAACGTATAACGTATAACGTATAACGTATAACGTATAACGTATAACGTATAACGTATAACGTATAACGTAGAACGTAGAACGTAGAACGTGTAACGAGAACGTATAACGAATAACGTAAAACGTATAACGTATAACGTATAACGTACAACGTATAACGTAGAACGTAGAACGTAGAACGTGTAACGAGAACGTATAACGAATAACGTAAAACGTATAAAGTATTACATATTACGTGGAACGTCTAACGTGTATCGTATAACCTATGACGTATAACGTGTAACGTATAACGAATAACGTATAACGTATAACGTATAACGTATAACGTATAACGTATAACGTAACGTATAACGTATAACGTATAACGTATAACGTATAACGTATAACGTATAACGTATAACGTATAACGTATAACGTATAACGTATAACGTATAACGTATAACGTGTAACTAGAAAGTATAACGAATAACGTAAAACGTATAAAGTATTACATATTACGTGGAACGTCTAACGTGTATCGTATAACCTATGACGTATAACGTGTAACGTATAACGAATAACGTATAACGTATAACGTATAACGTATAACGCATAACGTATAACGTATAACGTATAACGTATAACGTGTAACGTATAACGTATAACGTATAACGTATAACGTATAACGTATAACGTATAATGTTTAACGTATAACGTATAACGTATAACGCATAACGTATAACGTATAACGTATAACGTATAACGTAAAGCGTATAACGAATAACGTAAAACGTATGACGTATTACATATTACGTATAACGTATAACGTATAACGTCTAACGTATTACATATTACGTATAACGTATAACGTGTATCGTGTAACCTATGACGTATAACGTATAACGTATAACGTATAACGTGTAACGAAGAACGTATAACGAATAACGTAAAACGTATAACGTATAACGTATAACGTATAACGTATAACGTATAACGTATAACGTATAACGTATAACGTATAACGTATAACGTATAACGTAGAACGTGTAACGAGAACGTATAACGAATAACGTAAAACGTATAAAGTATTACATATTACGTGGAACGTCTAACGTGTATCGTATAACGTGTAACGTATAACGTATAACGTATAACGTATAACGTATAACGTATAACGTATAACGTATAACGTGTAACGAGAACGTATAACGTATAACGTATAACGTATAACGTATAACGTATAACGTATAACGTATAACGTATAACGTATAACGTATAACGTATAACGTAGAACGTAGAACGTAGAACGTGTAACGAGAACGTATAACGAATAACGTAAAACGTATAAAGTATTACATATTACGTGGAACGTCTAACGTGTATCGTATAACCTATGACGTATAACGTGTAACGTATAACGTATAACGTATAACGTATAACGTATAACGTATAACGTATAACGTATAACGTATAACGTATAACGTATAACGTATAACGTATAACGTAGAACGTTTAACGTATAACGTATAACGTATAACGTATAACGTGGAACGTCTAACGTGTATCGTATAACCTATGACGTATAACGTGTAACGTATAACGAATAACGTATAACGTATAACGTATAACGTATAACGTATAACGTATAACGTAACGTATAACGTATAACGTATAACGTATAACGTATAACGTATAACGTATAACGTATAACGTATAACGTATAACGTATAACGTATAACGTATAACGTATAACGTGTAACTAGAAAGTATAACGAATAACGTAAAACGTATAAAGTATTACATATTACGTGGAACGTCTAACGTGTATCGTATAACCTATGACGTATAACGTGTAACGTATAACGAATAACGTATAACGTATAACGTATAACGTATAACGCATAACGTATAACGTATAACGTATAACGTATAACGTGTAACGTATAACGTATAACGTATAACGTATAACGTATAACGTATAACGTATAATGTTTAACGTATAACGTATAACGTATAACGCATAACGTATAACGTATAACGTATAACGTATAACGTAAAGCGTATAACGAATAACGTAAAACGTATGACGTATTACATATTACGTATAACGTATAACGTATAACGTCTAACGTATTACATATTACGTATAACGTATAACGTGTATCGTGTAACCTATGACGTATAACGTATAACGTATAACGTATAACGTGTAACGAAGAACGTATAACGATTAACGTAAAACGTATAACGTATAACGTATAACGTAGAACGTATAACGTATAACGTATAACGTATAACGTATAACGTATAACGTATAACGTATAACGTATAACGTAGAACGTGTAACGAGAACGTATAACGAATAACGTAAAACGTATAAAGTATTACATATTACGTGGAACGTCTAACGTGTATCGTATAACGTGTAACGTATAACGTATAACGTATAACGTATAACGTATAACGTATAACGTATAACGTATAACGTATAACGTATAACGTGTAACGTATAACGTATAACGTATAACGTATAACGTATAACGTATAACGTATAACGTATAACGTATAACGTATAACGTATAACGTAGAACGTAGAACGTAGAACGTGTAACGAGAACGTATAACGAATAACGTAAAACGTATAAAGTATTACATATTACGTGGAACGTCTAACGTGTATCGTATAACCTATGACGTATAACGTGTAACGTATAACGTATAACGTATAACGTATAACGTATAACGTATAACGTATAACGTATAACGTATAACGTATAACGTATAACGTATAACGTATAACGTAGAACGTTTAACGTATAACGTATAACGTATAACGTATAACGTATAACGTGTAACGTATAACGTATAACGTAGAACGTAGAACGTAGAACGTAGAACGTGTAACGAGAACGTATAACGAATAACGTAAAACGTATAAAGTATTACATATTACCTGGAACGTCTAACGTGTATCGTATAACCTATGACGTATAACGTGTAACGTATAACGAATAACGTATAACGTATAACGTATAACGTATAACGTATAACGTATAACGTATAACGTATAACGTATAACGTATAACGTATAACGTATTACGTATAACGTATAACGTATAACGTATAACGTATAACGTATAACGTATAACGTATAACGTATAACGTATAACGTATAACGTATAACGTATAACGTATAACGTATAACGTATAACGTATAACGTATAACGTATAACGTATAACGTATAACGTATAACGTATAACGTATAACGTAGAACGTGTAACGAGAACGTATAACGAATAACGTAAAACGTATAAAGTATTACATATTACGTGGAACGTCTAACGTGTATCGTATAACCTATGACGTATAACGTGTAACGTATAACGTATAACGTATAACGTATAACGTATAACGTATAACGTATAACGTATAACGTATAACGTATAACGTATAACGTATAACGTATAACGTATAACGTATAACGTATAACGTATAACGTATAACGTATAACGTATAACGTATAACGTATAACGTATAACGTATACCGTATAACGTAGAACGTAGAACGTAGAACGTGTAACGAGAACGTATGACGAATAACGTAAAACGTATAAAGTATTACATATTACGTGGAACGTCTAACGTGTATCGTATAACCTATGACGTATAACGTATAACGTATAACGTATAACGTGTAACGAAGAACGTATAACGAATAACGTAAAACGTATAACGTATAACGTATAACGTATAACGTATAACGTATAACGTATAACGTATAACGTATAACGTACAACGTACAACGTATAACGTAGAACGTATAACGTATAACGTATAACGTATAACGTATAACGTATAACGTATAACGTATAACGTATAACGTATAACGTATAACGTATAACGTATAACGTATAACGTATAACGTATAACGTATAACGTATAACGTATAACGTATAACGTATAACGTATAACGTATAACGTATAACGTATAACGTATAACGTATAACGTATAACGTATAACGTATAACGTATAACGTATAACGTATAACGTATAACGTATAACGTATAACGTATAACGTGTAACGAGAACGTATAACGTATAACGTATAACGTATAACGTATAACGTATAACGTATAACGTATAACGTATAACGTATAACGTAGAACGTGTAACGAGAACGTATAACGAATAACGTAAAACGTATAAAGTATTACATATTACGTGGAACGTCTAACGTGTATCGTATAACCTATGACGTATAACGTGTAACGTATAACGTATAACGTATAACGTATAACGTATAACGTATAACGTATAACGTATAACGTATAACGTATAACGTATAACGTATAACGTATAACGTGTAACGAGAACGTATAACGTATAACGTATAACGTATAACGTATAACGTATAACGTATAACGTATAACGTATAACGTATAACGTATAACGTAGAACGTGTAACGAGAACGTATAACGAATAACGTAAAACGTATAAAGTATTACATATTACGTGGAACGTCTAACGTGTATCGTATAACCTATGACGTATAACGTGTAACGTATAACGTATAACGTATAACGTATAACGTATAACGTATAACGTATAACGTATAACGTATAACGTATAACGTATAACGTATAACGTATAACGTATAACGTATAACGTATAACGTATAACGTATAACGTATAACGTATAACGTATAACGTATAACGTATAACGTATAACGTATAACGTATAACGTATAACGTATAACGTATAACGTATAACGTATAACGTATAACGTATAACGTATAACGTATAACGTATAACGTGTAACGAGAACGTATAACGTATAACGTATAACGTATAACGTATAACGTATAACGTATAACGTATAACGTATAACGTATAACGTATAACGTATAACGTATAACGTATAACGTATAACGTATAACGTATAACGAATAACGTATAACGTATAACGTATAACGTATAACGTATAACGTATAACGTAACGTATAACGTATAACGTATAACGTATAACGTATAACGTATAACGTATAACGTATAACGTATAACGTATAACGTATAACGTATAACGTATAACGTGTAACTAGAAAGTATAACGAATAACGTAAAACGTATAAAGTATTACATATTACGTGGAACGTCTAACGTGTATCGTATAACCTATGACGTATAACGTGTAACGTATAACGAATAACGTATAACGTATAACGTATAACGTATAACGCATAACGTATAACGTATAACGTATAACGTATAACGTATAACGTATAACGTATAACGTATAACGTATAACGTATAACGTATAACGTATAACGTATAACGTATAACGTATAATGTTTAACGTATAACGTATAACGTATAACGCATAACGTATAACGTATAACGTATAACGTATAACGTAAAGCGTATAACGAATAACGTAAAACGTATGACGTATTACATATTACGTATAACGTATAACGTATAACGTCTAACGTATTACATATTACGTATAACGTATAACGTGTATCGTGTAACCTATGACGTATAACGTATAACGTATAACGTATAACGTATAACGTATAACGTATAACGTATAACGTATAACGTATAACGTATAACGTGTAACGTATAACGTATAACGTATAACGTATAACGTATAACGTATAACGTATAACGTATAACGTATAACGTATAACGTATAACGTAGAACGTAGAACGTAGAACGTGTAACGAGAACGTATAACGAATAACGTAAAACGTATAAAGTATTACATATTACGTGGAACGTCTAACGTGTATCGTATAACCTATGACGTATAACGTGTAACGTATAACGTATAACGTATAACGTATAACGTATAACGTATAACGTATAACGTATAACGTATAACGTATAACGTATAACGTATAACGTATAACGTAGAACGTTTAACGTATAACGTATAACGTATAACGTATAACGTATAACGTGTAACGTATAACGTATAACGTATAACGTATAACGTATAACGTATAACGTATAACGTATAACGTATAACGTAGAACGTAGAACGTAGAACGTGTAACGAGAACGTATAACGAATAACGTAAAACGTATAAAGTATTACATATTACGTGGAACGTCTAACGTGTATCGTATAACCTATGACGTATAACGTGTAACGTATAACGTATAACGTATAACGTATAACGTATAACGTATAACGTATAACGTATAACGTATAACGTATAACGTATAACGTATAACGTATAACGTATAACGTAGAACGTTTAACGTATAACGTATAACGTATAACGTATAACGTATAACGTGTAACGTATAACGTATAACGTATAACGTATAACGTATAACGTATAACGTATAACGTATAACGTATAACGTATAACGTATAACGTATAACGTATAACGTATAACGTATAACGTATAACGTATAACGTATAACGTATAACGTATAACGTATAACGTATAACGTATAACGTAGAACGTAGAACGTAGAACGTAGAACGTGTAACGAGAACGTATAACGAATAACGTAAAACGTATAACGTATAACGTATAACGTACAACGTATAACGTAGAACGTAGAACGTAGAACGTAGAACGTGTAACGAGAACGTATAACGAATAACGTAAAACGTATAAAGTATTACATATTACCTGGAACGTCTAACGTGTATCGTATAACCTATGACGTATAACGTGTAACGTATAACGAATAACGTATAACGTATAACGTATAACGTATAACGTATAACGTATAACGTAACGTATTACGTATAACGTATAACGTATAACGTATAACGTATAACCTATAACGTATAACGTATAACGTATAACGTATAACGTATAACGTGTAACTAGAAAGTATAACGAATAACGTAAAACGTATAAAGTATTACATATTACGTGGAACGTCTAACGTGTATCGTATAACCTATGACGTATAACGTGTAACGTATAACGAATAACGTATAACGTATAACGTATAACGTATAACGTATAACGTATAACGTATAACGTATAACGTATAACGTATAACGTATAACGTATAACGTAGAACGTATAACGTATAACGTATAACGTACAACGTATAACGTACAACGTATAACGTATAACGTATAACGTATAACGTATAACGTATAACGCATAACGTATAACATATAACGTATAACGTATAACGTATAACGTAGATCGTAGAACGTAGAACGTGTAACGAGAACGTATAACGAATAACGTAAAACGTATAAAGTATTACATATTACGTGGAACGTCTAACGTGTATCGTATAACCTATGACGTATAACGTGTAACGTATAACGTATAACGTATAACGTATAACGTGTAACGTATACCGTATAACGTATAACGTAAAACGTATAACGAATAACGTAAAACGTATGACGTATTACATATTACGTATAACGTATAACGTATAACGTATAACGTCTAACGTATTACATATTACGTATAACGTATAACGTGTATCGTGTAACCTATGACGTATAACGTATAACGTATAACGTATAACGTGTAACGAAGAACGTATAACGAATAACGTAAAACGTATAAGGTATAACGTATAACGTATAACGTATAACGTATAACGTATAACGTATAACGTAGAACGTGTAACGAGAACGTATAACGAATAACGTAAAACGTATATTAGTATTACATATTACGTGGAACGTCTAACGTGTATCGTATAACCTATGACGTATAACGTGTAACGTATAACGTATAACGTATAACGTATAACGTATAACGTATAACGTATAACGTATAACGTATAACGTATAACGTATAACGTATAACGTATAACGTATAACGTATAACGTAGAACGTTTAACGTATAACGTATAACGTATAACGTATAACGTATAACATGTAACGTATAACGTATAACGTACAACGTATAACGTATAACGTATAACGTATAACGTATAACGTAAAGCGTATAACGAATAACGTAAAACGTATGACGTATTACATATTACGTATAACGTATAACGTATAACGTCTAACGTATTACATATTACGTATAACGTATAACGTGTATCGTGTAACCTATGACGTATAACGTATAACGTATAACGTATAACGTATAACGTACAACGTACAACGTATAACGTAGAACGTATAACGTATAACGTATAACGTATAACGTATAACGTATTACGTATAACGTATAACGTATAACGTATAACGTATAACGTATAACGTATAACGTATAACGTATAACGTATAACGTATAACGTATAACGTATAACGTATAACGTATAACGTATAACGTATAACGTATAACGTATAACGTATAACGTATAACGTATAACGTATAACGTATAACGTATAACGTAGAACGTGTAACGAGAACGTATAACGAATAACGTAAAACGTATAAAGTATTACATATTACGTGGAACGTCTAACGTGTATCGTATAACCTATGACGTATAACGTGTAACGTATAACGTATAACGTATAACGTATAACGTATAACGTATAACGTATAACGTATAACGTATAACGTATAACGTATAACGTATAACGTATAACGTATAACGTATAACGTATAACGTATAACGTATAACGTATAACGTATAACGTATAACGTATAACGTATAACGTATACCGTATACCGTATAACGTAGAACGTAGAACGTAGAACGTGTAACGAGAACGTATGACGAATAACGTAAAACGTATAAAGTATTACATATTACGTGGAACGTCTAACGTGTATCGTATAACCTATGACGTATAACGTATAACGTACAACGTATAACGTGTAACGAAGAACGTATAACGAATAACGTAAAACGTATAACGTATAACGTATAACGTATAACGTATAACGTATAACGTATAACGTATAACGTATAACGTATAACGTACAACGTACAACGTATAACGTAGAACGTATAACGTATAACGTATAACGTATAACGTATAACGTATAACGTATAACGTATAACGTATAACGTATAACGTATAACGTATAACGTATAACGTATAACGTATAACGTATAACGTATAACGTATAACGTATAACGTATAACGTATAACGAATAACGTAAAACGTATAAAGTATTACATATTACGTATAACGTATAACGTATAACGTATAACGTATAACGTATAACGTATAACGTATAACGTATAACGTATAACGTATAACGTATAACGTATAACGTATAACGTGTAACGAGAACGTATAACGTATAACGTATAACGTATAACGTATAACGTATAACGTATAACGTAAAGCGTATAACGAATAACGTAAAACGTATGACGTATTACATATTACGTATAACGTATAACGTATAACGTATAACGTATAACGTATAACGTATAACGTATAACGTATAACGTATAACGTATAACGTATAACGTATAACGTATAACGTGTAACGAGAACGTATAACGTATAACGTATAACGTATAACGTATAACGTATAACGTATAACGTATAACGTATAACGTATAACGTATAACGTATAACGTATAACGTGGAACGTGTAACGAGAACGTATAACGAATAACGTAAAACGTATAAAGTATTACATATTACGTGGAACGTCTAACGTGTATCGTATAACCTATGACGTATAACGTGTAACATATAACGTATAACGTATAACGTATAACGTATAACGTATAACGTATAACGTATAACGTATAACGTATAACGTATAACGTATAACGTATAACGTATAACGTATAACGTATAACGTATAACGTATAACGTATAACGTATAACGTATAACGTATAACGTATAACGTATAACGTATAACGTAGAACGTAGAACGTAGAACGTGTAACGAGAACGTATAACGAATAACGTAAAACGTATAACGTATAACGTATAACGTACAACGTATAACGTAGAACGTGTAACGAGAACGTATAACGAATAACGTAAAACGTATAACGTATAACGTATAACGTATAACGTATAACGTATAACGTATAACGTATAACGTATAACGTATAACGTATAACGTACAACGTACAACGTATAACGTAGAACGTATAACGTATAACGTATAACGTATAACGTATAACGTATAACGTATAACGTATAACGTATAACGTATAACGTATAACGTATAACGTATAACGTATAACGTATAACGTATAACGTATAACGTATATCGTATAACGTATAACGTATAACGTATAACGTATAACGTATAACGTATAACGTATAACGTATAACGTATAACGTATAACGTATAACGTATAACGTATAACGTAGAACGTAGAACGTGTAACGAGAACGTATAACGAATAACGTAAAACGTATAAAGTATTACATATTACGTGGAACGTCTAACGTGTATCGTATAACCTATGACGTATAACGTGTAACGTATAACGTATAACGTATAACGTATAACGTATAACGTATAACGTATAACGTATAACGTATAACGTATAACGTATAACGTATAACGTATAACGTATAACGTATAACGTATAACGTATAACGTGTAACGAGAAAGTATAACGAATAACGTAAAACGTATAAAGTATTACATATTACGTGGAACGTCTAACGTGTATCGTATAACCTATGACGTATAACGTGTAACGTATAACGAATAACGTATAACGTATAACGTATAACGTATAACGTATAACGTATAACGTATAACGTATAACGTATAACGTATAACGTATAACGTATAACGTATAACGTATAACGTATAACGTATAACGTATAACGTATAACGTATAACGTATAACGTACAACGTATAACGTACAACGTATAACGTATAACGTATAACGTATAACGTATAACGTATAACGTATAACGCATAACGTATAACATATAACGTATAACGTATAACGTATAACGTAGATCGTAGAACGTAGAACGTGTAACGAGAACGTATAACGAATATCGTAAAACGTATAAAGTATTACATATTACGTGGAACGTCTAACGTGTATCGTATAACCTATGACGTATAACGTGTAACGTATAACGTATAACGTATAACGTATAACGTATAACGTATAACGTATAACGTATAACGTATAACGTATAACGTATAACGTATAACGTATAACGTAGAACGTTTAACGTATAACGTATAACGTATAACGTATAACGTATAACGTGTAACGTATAACGTATAACGTATAACGTATAACGTATAACGTATAACGTATAACGTAAAGCGTATAACGAATAACGTACACCGTATAACGTAGAACGTATAACGTATAACGTATAACGTATAACGTATAACGTATAACGTATTACGTATAACGTATAACGTATAACGTATAACGTATAAGGTATAACGTATAACGTATAACGTATAACGTATAACGTATAACGTATAACGTAGAACGTAGAACGTAGAACGTGTAACGAGAACGTATGACGAATAACGTAAAACGTATAAAGTATTACATATTACGTGGAACGTCTAACGTGTATCGTATAACCTATGACGTATAACGTGTAACGTATAACGTATAACGTATAACGTATAACGTATAACGTATAACGTATAACGTATAACGTATAACGTATAACGTATAACGTATAACGTATAACGTATAACGTATAACGTATAACGTATAACGTATAACGTATAACGTATAACGTATAACGTATAACGTATAACGTATAACGTGTAACGAGAAAGTATAACGAATAACGTAAAACGTATAAAGTATTACATATTACGTGGAACGTCTAACGTGTATCGTATAACCTATGACGTATAACGTGTAACGTATAACGAATAACGTATAACGTATAACGTATAACGTATAACGTATAACGTATAACGTATAACGTATAACGTATAACGTATAACGTATAACGTATAACGTATAACGTATAACGTATAACGTATAACGTATAACGTATAACGTATAACGTATAACGTATAACGTGTAACGTATAACGTATAACGTATAACGTATAACGTATAACGTATAACGTATAACGTAAAGCGTATAACGAATAACGTAAAACGTATGACGTATTACATATTACGTATAACGTATAACGTATAACGTCTAACGTATTACATATTACGTATAACGTATAACGTGTATCGTGTAACCTATGACGTATAACGTATAACGTATAACGTATAACGTGTAACGAAGAACGTATAACGAATAACGTAAAACGTATAACGTATAACGTATAACGTATAACGTATAACGTATAACGTATAACGTATAACGTATAACGTATAACGTATAACGTATAACGTATAACGTACAACGTACAACGTATAACGTAGAACGTATAACGTATAACGTATAACGTATAACGTATAACGTATAACGTATAACGTATAACGTATAACGTATAACGTATAACGTATAACGTATAACGTATAAAGTATAACGTATAACGTATAACGTATAACGTATAACGTATAACGTATAACGTATAACGTATAACGTATAACGTATAACGTATAACGTATAACGTATAACGTATAACGTATAACGTATAACGTATAACGTATAACGTATAACGTATAACGTATAACGTATAACGTATAACGTATAACGTGTAACGAGAACGTATAACGTATAACGTATAACGTATAACGTATAACGTATAACGTATAACGTATAACGTATAACGTATAACGTATAACGTAGAACGTGTAACGAGAACGTATAACGAATAACGTAAAACGTATAAAGTATTACATATTACGTATAACGTATAACGTATAACGTATAACGTATAACGTATAACGTATAACGTATAACGTATAACGTATAACGTATAACGTATAACGTATAACGTATAACGTGTAACGAGAACGTATAACGTATAACGTATAACGTATAACGTATAACGTATAACGTATAACGTATAACGTATAACGTATAACGTATAACGTATAACGTATAACGTATAACGTATAACGTATAACGTATAACGTATATCGTATAACGTATAACGTATAACGTATAACGTATAACGTATAACGTATAACGTATAACGTATAACGTATAACGTATAACGTATAACGTATAACGTATAACGTATAACGTATAACGTAGAACGTGTAACGAGAACGTATAACGAATAACGTAAAACGTATAAAGTATTACATATTACGTGGAACGTCTAACGTGTACCGTATAACCTATGACGTATAACGTGTAACGTATAACGTATAACGTATAACGTATAACGTATAACGTATAACGTATAACGTATAACGTATAACGTATAACGTATAACGTATAACGTATGACGTATAACGTATAACGTATAACGTATAACGTATAACGTATAACGTATAACGTATAACGTATAACGTATAACGTATAACGTATAACGTGTAACGAGAAAGTATAACGAATAACGTAAAACGTATAAAGTATTACATATTACGTGGAACGTCTAACGTGTATCGTATAACCTATGACGTATAACGTGTAACGTATAACGAATAACGTATAACGTATAACGTATAACGTATAACGTATAACGTATAACGTATAACGTATAACGTATAACGTATAACGTATAACGTATAACGTATAACGTATAACGTATAACGTATAACGTATAACGTAGAACGTAGAACGTGTAACGAGAACGTATGACGAATAACGTAAAACGTATAAAGTATTACATATTACGTGGAACGTCTAACGTGTATCGTATAACCTATGACGTATAACGTGTAACGTATAACGTATAACGTATAACGTTTAACGTATAACGTATAACGTATAACGTATAACGTATAACGTATAACGTATAACGTATAACGTATAACGTATAACGTATAACGTATAACGTATAACGTATAACGTATAACGTGTAACGAGAAAGTATAACGAATAACGTAAAACGTATAAAGTATTACATATTACGTGGAACGTCTAACGTGTATCGTATAACCTATGACGTATAACGTGTAACGTATAACGAATAACGTATAACGTATAACGTATAACGTATAACGTATAACGTATAACGTATAACGTATAACGTATAACGTATAACGTATAACGTATAACGTATAACGTATAACGTATAACGTATAACGTATAACGTATAACGTATAACGTATAACGTATAACGTATAACGTATAACGTATAACGTGTAACGTATAACGTATAACGTATAACGTATAACGTATAACGTATAACGTATAACGTAAAGCGTATAACGAATAACGTAAAACGTATGACGTATTACATATTACGTATAACGTATAACGTATAACGTCTAACGTATTACATATTACGTATAACGTATAACGTGTATCGTGTAACCTATGACGTATAACGTATAACGTATAACGTATAACGTGTAACGAAGAACGTATAACGAATAACGTAAAACGTATAACGTATAACGTATAACGTATAACGTATAACGTATAACGTATAACGTATAACGTATAACGTATAACGTATAACGTATAACGTATAACGTATAACGTACAACGTACAACGTATAACGTAGAACGTATAACGTATAACGTATAACGTATAACGTATAACGTATAACGTATAACGTATAACGTATAACGTATAACGTATAACGTATAACGTATAACGTATAAAGTATAACGTATAACGTATAACGTATAACGTATAACGTATAACGTATAACGTATAACGTATAACGTATAACGTATAACGTATAACGTATAACGTATAACGTATAACGTATAACGTATAACGTATAACGTATAACGTATAACGTATAACGTATAACGTATAACGTATAACGTATAACGTGTAACGAGAACGTATAACGTATAACGTATAACGTATAACGTATAACGTATAACGTATAACGTATAACGTATAACGTATAACGTATAACGTAGAACGTGTAACGAGAACGTATAACGAATAACGTAAAACGTATAAAGTATTACATATTACGTATAACGTATAACGTATAACGTATAACGTATAACGTATAACGTATAACGTATAACGTATAACGTATAACGTATAACGTATAACGTATAACGTATAACGTATAACGTGTAACGAGAACGTATAACGTATAACGTATAACGTATAACGTATAACGTATAACGTATAACGTATAACGTATAACGTATAACGTATAACGTATAACGTATAACGTACAACGTACAACGTATAACGTAGAACGTATAACGTATAACGTATAACGTATAACGTATAACGTATAACGTATAACGTATAACGTATAACGTATATCGTATAACGTATAACGTATAACGTATAACGTATAACGTATAACGTATAACGTATAACGTATAACGTATAACGTATAACGTATAACGTATAACGTAGAACGTGTAACGAGAACGTATAACGAATAACGTAAAACGTATAAAGTATTACATATTACGTGGAACGTCTAACGTGTATCGTATAACCTATGACGTATAACGTGTAACGTATAACGTATAACGTATAACGTATAACGTATAACGCATAACGTATAACGTATAACGTATAACGTATAACGTATAACGTATAACGTATAACGTATAACGTATAACGTATAACGTATAACGTATAACGTATAACGTATAACGTATAACGTACAACGTACAACGTATAACGTAGAACGTATAACGTATAACGTATAACGTATAACGTATAACGTATAACGTATAACGTATAACGTATAACGTATAACGTATAACGTATAACGTATAACGTATAACGTATAACGTATATCGTATAACGTATAACGTATAACGTATAACGTATAACGTATAACGTATAACGTATAACGTATAACGTATAACGTATAACGTATAACGTATAACGTATAACGTATAACGTAGAACGTGTAACGAGAACGTATAACGAATAACGTAAAACGTATAAAGTATTACATATTACGTGGAACGTCTAACGTGTACCGTATAACCTATGACGTATAACGTGTAACGTATAACGTATAACGTATAACGTATAACGTATAACGTATAACGTATAACGTATAACGTATAACGTATAACGTATGACGTATAACGTATAACGTATAACGTATAACGTATAACGTATAACGTATAACGTATAACGTATAACGTATAACGTATAACGTATAACGTATAACGTATAACGTATAACGTATAACGTATAACGTATAACGTACAACGTATAACGTACAACGTATAACGTATAACGTATAACGTATAACGTATAACTTATAACGTATAACGCATAACGTATAACATATAACGTATAACGTATAACGTATAACGTAGATCGTAGAACGTAGAACGTGTAACGAGAACGTATAACGAATATCGTAAAACGTATAAAGTATTACATATTACGTGGAACGTCTAACGTGTATCGTATAACCTATGACGTATAACGTGTAACGTATAACGTATAACGTATAACGTATAACGTATAACGTATAACGTATAACGTATAACGTATAACGTATAACGTATAACGTATAACGTATAACGTATAACGTAGAACGTTTAACGTATAACGTATAACGTATAACGTATAACGTATAACGTGTAACGTATAACGTATAACGTATAACGTATAACGTATAACGTATAACGTATAACGTAAAGCGTATAACGAATAACGTAAAACGTATGACGTATTACATATTACGTATAACGTATAACGTATAACGTCTAACGTATTACATATTACGTATAACGTATAACGTGTATCGTGTAACCTATGACGTATAACGTATAAAGTATAACGTATAACGTATAACGTACAACGTACAACGTATAACGTAGAACGTATAACGTATAACGTATAACGTATAACGTATAACGTATTACGTATAACGTATAACGTATAACGTATAACGTATAACGTATAACGTATAACGTATAACGTATAACGTATAACGTATAACGTATAACGTAGAACGTAGAACGTAGAACGTGTAACGAGAACGTATGACGAATAACGTAAAACGTATAAAGTATTACATATTACGTGGAACGTCTAACGTGTATCGTATAACCTATGACGTATAACGTGTAACGTATAACGTATAACGTATAACGTATAACGTATAACGTATAACGTATAACGTATTACATATTACGTATAACGTATAACGTATAACGTCTAACGTATTACATATTACGTATAACGTATAACGTGTATCGTGTAACCTATGACGTATAACGTATAACGTATAACGTATAACGTGTAACGAAGAACGTATAACGAATAACGTAAAACGTATAACGTATAACGTATAACGTATAACGTATGACGTATAACGTATAACGTATAACGTATAACGTATAACGTATAACGTATAACGTATAACATATAACGTATAACGTATAACGTATAACGTATAACGTATAACGTATAACGTATAACGTATAACGTATAACGTATAACGTATAACGTATAACGTATAACGTATAACGTAACGTATAACGTATAACGTATAACGTATAACGTATAACGTATAACGTATAACGTATAACGTATAACGTATAACGTGTAACGAGAAAGTATAACGAATAACGTAAAACGTATAAAGTATTACATATTACGTGGAACGTCTAACGTGTATCGTATAACCTATGACGTATAACGTGTAACGTATAACGAATAACGTATAACGTATTTTTTTTTTTTTTTTTTTTTTTATTAACGTGGGGGAAATCTTCGAAAGACCCCCCCGCCGCCTGGGGAGGGGCGGGGGGAGTGTGGGATTCCCCGCGCCCGGAAGGAAACCCATCGGGCGCGGGACCTACCCACTAAAACCCACCACGGTGGCCATCCTCGCACTATGCAGGGGGAGCACCTGGGACCGAAGACATCATAACATCAGGTGCTCCCCCGTGCAGGGCTCTCGTGCACGTGTCCTCCCGTTCCAGGGAAGGGAGGGGGTACTTCACCCTCCCTTCCCTGTTTTCTCCTCGGCGCTCTGGCGCCCGACGTCGGAGCAGGGCCACACTGCTCCGACGTCCCACTCCCGGGGGCCGCCCGAGGGCGGCCGCGAGTCCCACACTCGCGACCGCCCACGGCCCCCATAGCCGCGCCGGAGGCACGGCCCTGGGACCGTGCCGTCGGCGCGGCCGCACCACGGCTCGTACGCTCCCGAGGGCGGCTCTGGCCTCTCCGCCCTCGAGAGCGTCGCCGTCCCTTATTCCTCCCACCCCTCAGACGACGGGCGGTGGCACGAGCCTCAAGGGCTACGCACCCCCGCCCGCCGCTCTCAGGGTGGCCTCCCCAGCCCTTCCGGAGGCCCACCCGCCCCCGGCCTCGGACGTGGCCTCGCTCGCGGTCTCCCGCTCTCGCGAATGCGGCTCGCGGCCTCCTTCCGCGAGATTACCTCCTCGCAGAAGGAGGCCACGGCCCGCCACTTCGTCTCGCTGCCGAGCATGGCCTGTACCACGCCCGGCAGCGATAGGTCCGCCCCAATCACGGCCGTGAGGACACGGCGCTCCACCCCCCAGGCCGGACACACCTCGAGGGTGTGTTGCGCCGTGTCCTCGTCCGCTGGACAGTGCCAGCAGCTCGCCGCCTCTTCCACACCGATCCGGCACAGGTACTGACCGAAGCATCCGTGCCCGGACAGCACCTGCACCAACCGGTAGGTGAGTGAGCCGAAGCGCCTACCCAGCCACTCAAACAGGACCGGCCGGATAGCCCGGACAGTCCTCTGGCCGAACAACGGCTCGGCCAGCCGCTGCTGCCAAAGCTGCAGCATGGACTCCCGGGCCTGGCGCCTCAGGGCCTCCACCTCGCAGCCCGCCAGGACCACCCCATCCTCGCGGGCGCGCATGCGGCCCTCGTAGAAAGCCGCATGCGCGCCCGCGATCAAGTCCGCCGGGGGTAGCCCTGACAGGACGCTCGCCGCCTCATACGAAACGGTCCGGTACCCCCGGGCGATCCGCAGTGCAAGCCGCCTTTGAACCCGGCGCAGCAATACCTTGCTGCGCCGGGAGGCGGCCAGGTCGCCCGCCCAAACGGGGGCCCCGTATAGGGCCACCGAGTGGACCATTCCCGCGTAGAACGTATAACGTATAACGTATAACGTATAACGTATAACGTATAACGTATAACGTATAACGTATAACGTATAACGTATAACGTATAACGTATATCCTATAACGCATAACGTATAACGTATAACGTATATCGTATAACGTATAACGTATAACGTAAAACGTTTAACGTATAACCTATAACGTCTAACGTATAACGTATAACGTATAACGTATATCCTATAACGTATAACGTATAACGTATAACGTATAACGTATAACGTATAACGTATAACGTAGATCGTAGAACGTAGAACGTGTAACGAGAACGTATAACGAATAACGTAAAACGTATAAAGTATTACATATTACGTGGAACGTCTAACGTGTATCGTATAACCTATGACGTGTAACGTGTAACGTATAACGTATAACGTATAACGTATAACGTGTAACGTATAACGTATAACGTATAACGTAAAACGTATAACGAATAACGTAAAACGTATGACGTATTACATATTACGTATAACGTATAACGTATAACGTCTAACGTATTACATATTACGTATAACGTATAACGTGTATCGTGTAACCTATGACGTATAACGTATAACGTATAACGTATAACGTGTAACGAAGAACGTATAACGAATAACGTAAAACGTATAACGTATAACGTATAACGTATAACGTATAACGTATAACGTATAACGTATAACGTATAACGTGTAACGAGAAAGTATAACGAATAACGTAAAACGTATAAAGTATAACGAATAACGTAAAACGTATAAAGTATTACATATTACGTGGAACGTCTAACGTGTATCGTATAACCTATGACGTATAACGTGTAACGTATAACGAATAACGTATAACGTATAACGTATAACGTATAACGTATAACGTATAACGTATAACGTATAACGTATAACGTATAACGTATAACGTATATCCTATAACGCATAACGTATAACGTATAACGTATATCGTATAACGTATAACGTATAACGTAAAACGTTTAACGTATAACCTATAACGTCTAACGTATAACGTATAACGTATAACGTATATCCTATAACGTATAACGTATAACGTATAACGTATAACGTATAACGTATAACGTATAACGTAGATCGTAGAACGTAGAACGTGTAACGAGAACGTATAACGAATAACGTAAAACGTATAAAGTATTACATATTACGTGGAACGTCTAACGTGTATCGTATAACCTATGACGTATAACGTGTAACGTATAACGAATAACGTATAACGTATAACGTATAACGTATAACGTACAACGTATAACGTACAACGTATAACGTATAACGTGTAACGTATAACGTATAACGTATAACGTATAACGTATAACGTATAACGTATAACGTATAACGTATAACGTAGATCGTAGAACGTAGAACGTGTAACGAGAACGTATAACGAATAACGTAGAACGTATAAAGTATTACATATTACGTGGAACGTCTAACGTGTATCGTATAACCTATGACGTATAACGTGTAACGTATAACGTATAACGTATAACGTATAACGTGTAACGTATAACGTATAACGTATAACGTATAACGTAAAACGTATAACGAATAACGTAAAACGTATGACGTATTACATATTACGTATAACGTATAACGTATAACGTCTAACGTATTACATATTACGTATAACGTATAACGTGTATCGTGTAACCTATGACGTATAACGTATAACGTATAACGTATAACGTGTAACGAAGAACGTATAACGAATAACGTAAAACGTATAACGTATAACGTATAACGTATAACGTATAACGTATAACGTATAACGTATAACGTATAACGTATAACGTATAACGTATAACGTATAACATATAACGTATAACGTATAACGTATAACGTATAACGTATAACGTATAACGTATAACGTATAACGTATAACGTATAACGTATAACGTATAACGTATAACGTATAACGTAACGTATAACGTATAACGTATAACGTATAACGTATAACGTATAACGTATAACGTATAACGTATAACGTATAACGTATAACGTGTAACGAGAAAGTATAACGAATAACGTAAAACGTATAAAGTATTACATATTACGTGGAACGTCTAACGTGTATCGTATAACCTATGACGTATAACGTGTAACGTATAACGAATAACGTATAACGTATAACGTATAACGTATAACGTATAACGTATAACGTATAACGTATAACGTATAACGTATAACGTATAACGTATATCCTATAACGCATAACGTATAACGTATAACGTATATCGTATAACGTATAACGTATAACGTAAAACGTTTAACGTATAACCTATAACGTCTAACGTATAACGTATAACGTATAACGTATATCCTATAACGTATAACGTATAACGTATAACGTATAACGTATAACGTATAACGTATAACGTAGATCGTAGAACGTAGAACGTGTAACGAGAACGTATAACGAATAACGTAAAACGTATAAAGTATTACATATTACGTGGAACGTCTAACGTGTATCGTATAACCTATGACGTGTAACGTGTAACGTATAACGTATAACGTATAACGTATAACGTGTAACGTATAACGTATAACGTATAACGTAAAACGTATAACGAATAACGTAAAACGTATGACGTATTACATATTACGTATAACGTATAACGTATAACGTCTAACGTATTACATATTACGTATAACGTATAACGTGTATCGTGTAACCTATGACGTATAACGTATAACGTATAACGTATAACGTGTAACGAAGAACGTATAACGAATAACGTAAAACGTATAACGTATAACGTATAACGTATAACGTATAACGTATAACGTATAACGTATAACGTATAACGTATAACGTATAACGTATAACGTATAACATATAACGTATAACGTATAACGTATAACGTATAACGTATAACGTATAACGTATAACGTATAACGTATAACGTATAAGGTATAACGTATAACGTATAACGTATAACGTAACGTATAACGTATAACGTATAACGTATAACGTATAACGTATAACGTATAACGTATAACGTATAACGTATAACGTGTAACGAGAAAGTATAACGAATAACGTAAAACGTATAAAGTATAACGAATAACGTAAAACGTATAAAGTATTACATATTACGTGGAACGTCTAACGTGTATCGTATAACCTATGACGTATAACGTGTAACGTATAACGAATAACGTATAACGTATAACGTATAACGTATAACGTATAACGTATAACGTATAACGTATAACGTATAACGTATAACGTATAACGTATAACGTATAACGTAGAACGTTTAACGTATAACGTATAACGTATAACGTATAACGTATAACGTGTAACGTATAACGTATAACGTATAACGTATAACGTATAACGTATAACGTATAACGTAAAGCGTATAACGAATAACGTAAAACGTATGACGTATTACATATTACGTATAACGTATAACGTGTATCGTGTAACCTATGACGTATAACGTATAACGTATAACGTATAACGTGTAACGAAGTACGTATAACGAATAACGTAAAACGTATAACGTATAACGTATAACGTATAACGTATAACGTATAACGTATAACGTATAACGTATAACGTATAACGTATAACGTATAACGTATAACGTACAACGTACAACGTATAACGTAGAACGTATAACGTATAACGTATAACGTATAACGTATAACGTATAACGTATAACGTATAACGTATAACGTATATCGTTTAACGTATAACGTATAACGTATAACGTATAACGTATAACGTATAACGTATAACGTATAACGTATAACGTATAACGTATAACGTATAACGTATAACGTAACGTATAACGTATAACGTATAACGTATAACGTATAACGTATAACGTATAACGTATAACGTATAACGTATAACGTATAACGTGTAACGAGAAAGTATAACGAATAACGTAAAACGTATAAAGTATTACATATTACGTGGAACGTCTAACGTGTATCGTATAACCTATGACGTATAACGTGTAACGTATAACGAATAACGTATAACGTATAACGTATAACGTATAACGTATAACGTATAACGTATAACGTATAACGTATAACGTATAACGTATAACGTATATCCTATAACGCATAACGTATAACGTATAACGTATATCGTATAACGTATAACGTATAACGTAAAACGTTTAACGTATAACCTATAACGTCTAACGTATAACGTATAACGTATAACGTATATCCTATAACGTATAACGTATAACGTATAACGTATAACGTATAACGTATAACGTATAACGTAGATCGTAGAACGTAGAACGTGTAACGAGAACGTATAACGAATAACGTAAAACGTATAAAGTATTACATATTACGTGGAACGTCTAACGTGTATCGTATAACCTATGACGTGTAACGTGTAACGTATAACGTATAACGTATAACGTATAACGTGTAACGTATAACGTATAACGTATAACGTAAAACGTATAACGAATAACGTAAAACGTATGACGTATTACATATTACGTATAACGTATAACGTATAACGTCTAACGTATTACATATTACGTATAACGTATAACGTGTATCGTGTAACCTATGACGTATAACGTATAACGTATAACGTATAACGTGTAACGTAGAACGTATAACGAATAACGTAAAACGTATAACGTATAACGTATAACGTATAACGTATAACGTATAACGTATAACGTATAACGTATAACGTATAACGTATAACGTATAACGTATAACATATAACGTATAACGTATAACGTATAACGTATAACGTATAACGTATAACGTATAACGTATAACGTATAACGTATAACGTATAACGTATAACGTATAACGTATAACGTAACGTATAACGTATAACGTATAACGTATAACGTATAACGTATAACGTATAACGTATAACGTATAACGTATAACGTGTAACGAGAAAGTATAACGAATAACGTAAAACGTATAAAGTATAACGAATAACGTAAAACGTATAAAGTATTACATATTACGTGGAACGTCTAACGTGTATCGTATAACCTATGACGTATAACGTGTAACGTATAACGAATAACGTATAACGTATAACGTATAACGTATAACGTATAACGTATAACGTATAACGTATAACGTATAACGTATAACGTATAACGTATAACGTAGAACGTTTAACGTATAACGTATAACGTATAACGTATAACGTATAACGTGTAACGTATAACGTATAACGTATAACGTATAACGTATAACGTATAACGTATAACGTAAAGCGTATAACGAATAACGTAAAACGTATGACGTATTACATATTACGTATAACGTATAACGTGTATCGTGTAACCTATGACGTATAACGTATAACGTATAACGTATAACGTGTAACGAAGTACGTATAACGAATAACGTAAAACGTATAACGTATAACGTATAACGTATAACGTATAACGTATAACGTATAACGTATAACGTATAACGTATAACGTATAACGTATAACGTATAACGTACAACGTACAACGTATAACGTAGAACGTATAACGTATAACGTATAACGTATAACGTATAACGTATAACGTATAACGTATAACGTATAACGTATAACGTTTAACGTATAACGTATAACGTATAACGTATAACGTATAACGTATAACGTATAACGTATAACGTGTAACGAGAAAGTATAACGAATAACGTAAAACGTATAAAGTATTACATATTACGTGGAACGTCTAACGTGTATCGTATAACCTATGACGTATAACGTGTAACGTATAACGAATAACGTATAACGTATAACGTATAACGTATAACGTATAACGTATAACGTATTACGTATAACGTATAACGTATAACGTATAACGTATAACGAATAACGTAAAACGTATAAAGTATTACATATTACGTGGAACGTCTAACGTGTATCGTATAACCTATGACGTATAACGTGTAACGTATAACGTATAACGTATAACGTATAACGTATAACGTATAACGTATAACGTATAACGTATAACGTATAACGTATAACGTATAACGTATAACGTATAACGTATAACGTATAACGTATAACGTATAACGTAGAACGTAGAACGTAGAACGTGTAACGAGAACGTATGACGAATAACGTAAAACGTATAAAGTATTACATATTCCGTGGAACGTCTAACGTGTATCGTATAACCTATGACGTATAACGTGTAACGTATAACGTATAACGTATAACGTATAACGTATAACGTATAACGTATAACGTATAACGTATAACGTATAACGTATAACGTAGAACGTAGAACGTAGAACGTGTAACGAGAACGTATGACGAATAACGTAAAACGTATAAAGTATTACATATTACGTGGAACGTCTAACGTGTATCGTATAACCTATGACGTATAACGTGTAACGTATAACGTATAACGTATAACGTATAACGTATAACGTATAACGTATAACGTATAACGTATAACGTATAACGTATAACGTATAACGTATAACGTATAACGTATAACGTATAACGTATAACGTATAACGTATAACGTATAACGTATAACGTATAACGTGTAACGTATAACGTATAACGTATAACGTATAACGTATAACGTATAACGTATAACGTAAAGCGTATAACGAATAACGTAAAACGTATGACGTATTACATATTACGTATAACGTATAACGTGTATCGTGTAACCTATGACGTATAACGTATAACGTATAACGTATAACGTGTAACGAAGAACGTATAACGAATAACGTAAAACGTATAACGTATAACGTATAACGTATAACGTATAACGTATAACGTATAACGTATAACGTATAACGTATAACGTATAACGTACAACGTATAACGTACAACGTACAACGTATAACGTAGAACGTATAACGTATAACGTATAACGTATAACGTATAACGTATAACGTATAACGTATAACGTATAACGTATAACGTATAACGTATAACGTATAACGTATAAAGTATAACGTATAACGTATAACGTATAACGTATAACGTATAACGTATAACGTATAACGTATAACGTATAACGTATAACGTATAACGTATAACGTATAACGTATAACGTATAACGTATAACGTATAACGTATAACGTATAACGTATAACGTATAACGTATAACGTATAACGTATAACGTGTAACGTGTAACGGGAACGTATAACGTATAACGTATAACGTATAACGTATAACGTATAACGTATAACGTGTAACGTATAACGTATAACGTATAACGTAGAACGTGTAACGAGAACGTATAACGAATAACGTAAAACGTATAAAGTATTACATATTACGTATAACGTATAACGTATAACGTATAACGTATAACGTATAACGTATAACGTATAACGTATAACGTATAACGTATAACGTATAACGTATAACGTATAACGTATAACGTGTAACGAGAACGTATAACGTATAACGTATAACGTATAACGTATAACGTATAACGTATAACGTATAACGTATAACGTATAACGTATAACGTATAACGTAGAACGTAGAACGTAGAACGTGTAACGAGAACGTATAACGAATAACGTAAAACGTATAACGTATAACGTATAACGTACAACGTATAACGTAGAACGTGTAACGAGAACGTATAACGAATAACGTAAAACGTATAACGTATAACGTATAACGTATAACGTATAACGTATAACGTATAACGTATAACGTATAACGTACAACGTACAACGTATAACGTAGAACGTATAACGTATAACGTATAACGTATAACGTATAACGTATAACGTATAACGTATAACGTATAACGTATAACGTATAACGTATAACGTATAACGTATAACGTATAACGTATAACGTATAACGTATAACGTATATCGTATAACGTATAACGTACAACGTACAACGTATAACGTAGAACGTATAACGTATAACGTATAACGTATAACGTATAACGTATAACGTATAACGTATAACGTATAACGTATAACGTATAACGTATAACGTATAACGTATAACGTATAACGTATAACGTATAACGTATATCGTATAACGTATAACGTATAACGTATAACGTATAACGTATAACGTATAACGGATAACGTATAACGTATAACGTATAACGTATACCGTATAACGTATAACGTATAACGTATATCCTATAACGTATAACGTATAACGTATAACGTATAACGTATAACGTATAACGTATAACGTATAACGTATAACGTATAACGTATAACGTATAACGTATAACGTATAACGTATAACGTATAACGTATAACGTATATCGTATAACGTATAACGTACAACGTACAACGTATAACGTAGAACGTATAACGTATAACGTATAACGTATAACGTATAACGTATAACGTATAACGTATAACGTATATCGTATAACGTATAACGTACAACGTACAACGTATAACGTAGAACGTATAACGTATAACGTATAACGTATAACGTATAACGTATAACGTATAACGTATAACGTACAACGTACAACGTATAACGTAGAACGTATAACGTATAACGTATAACGTATAACGTATAACGTATAACGTATAACGTATAACGTATAACGTATAACGTATAACGTATAACGTATAACGTATAACGTATAACGTATAACGTATAACGTATATCGTATAACGTATAACGTACAACGTACAACGTATAACGTAGAACGTATAACGTATAACGTATAACGTATAACGTATAACGTATAACGTATAACGTATAACGTATAACGTATAACGTATAACGTATAACGTATAACGTATATCGTATAACGTATAACGTATAACGTAAAACGTTTAACGTATAACCTATAACGTCTAACGTATAACGTATAACGTATAACGTATATCCTATAACGTATAACGTATAACGTATAACGTATAACGTATAACGTATAACGTATAACGTAGATCGTAGAACGTAGAACGTGTAACGAGAACGTATAACGAATAACGTAAAACGTATAAAGTATTACATATTACGTGGAACGTCTAACGTGTATCGTATAACCTATGACGTGTAACGTGTAACGTATAACGTATAACGTATAACGTATAACGTGTAACGTATAACGTATAACGTATAACGTAAAACGTATAACGAATAACGTAAAACGTATGACGTATTACATATTACGTATAACGTATAACGTATAACGTCTAACGTATTACATATTACGTATAACGTATAACGTATAACGTATAACGTATAACGTATAACGTATAACGTATAACGTATAACGTATAACGTATAACGTATAACGTATAACGTATAACGTATAACGTATAACGTATATCGTATAACGTATAACGTACAACGTACAACGTATAACGTAGAACGTATAACGTATAACGTATAACGTATAACGTATAACGTATAACGTATAACGTATAACGTATATCGTATAACGTATAACGTACAACGTATAACGTGTATCGTGTAACCTATGACGTATAACGTATAACGTATAACGTATAACGTGTAACGAAGAACGTATAACGAATAACGTAAAACGTATAACGTATAACGTATAACGTATAACGTATAACGTATAACGTATAACGTATAACGTATAACGTATAACGTATAACGTATAACGTATAACATATAACGTATAACGTATAACGTATAACGTATAACGTATAACGTATAACGTATAACGTATAACGTATAACGTATAACGTATAACGTATAACGTATAACGTATAACGTAACGTATAACGTATAACGTATAACGTATAACGTATAACGTATAACGTATAACGTATAACGTATAACGTATAACGTGTAACGAGAAAGTATAACGAATAACGTAAAACGTATAAAGTATAACGAATAACGTAAAACGTATAAAGTATTACATATTACGTGGAACGTCTAACGTGTATCGTATAACCTATGACGTATAACGTGTAACGTATAACGAATAACGTATAACGTATAACGTATAACGTATAACGTATAACGTATAACGTATAACGTATAACGTATAACGTATAACGTATAACGTATAACGTAGAACGTTTAACGTATAACGTATAACGTATAACGTATAACGTATAACGTGTAACGTATAACGTATAACGTATAACGTATAACGTATAACGTATAACGTATAACGTAAAGCGTATAACGAATAACGTAAAACGTATGACGTATTACATATTACGTATAACGTATAACGTGTATCGTGTAACCTATGACGTATAACGTATAACGTATAACGTATAACGTGTAACGAAGTACGTATAACGAATAACGTAAAACGTATAACGTATAACGTATAACGTATAACGTATAACGTATAACGTATAACGTATAACGTATAACGTATAACGTATAACGTATAACGTATAACGTACAACGTACAACGTATAACGTAGAACGTATAACGTATAACGTATAACGTATAACGTATAACGTATAACGTATAACGTATAACGTATAACGTATAACGTTTAACGTATAACGTATAACGTATAACGTATAACGTATAACGTATAACGTATAACGTATAACGTGTAACGAGAAAGTATAACGAATAACGTAAAACGTATAAAGTATTACATATTACGTGGAACGTCTAACGTGTATCGTATAACCTATGACGTATAACGTGTAACGTATAACGAATAACGTATAACGTATAACGTATAACGTATAACGTATAACGTATAACGTATTACGTATAACGTATAACGTATAACGTATAACGTATAACGAATAACGTAAAACGTATAAAGTATTACATATTACGTGGAACGTCTAACGTGTATCGTATAACCTATGACGTATAACGTGTAACGTATAACGTATAACGTATAACGTATAACGTATAACGTATAACGTATAACGTATAACGTATAACGTATAACGTATAACGTATAACGTATAACGTATAACGTATAACGTATAACGTATAACGTAGAACGTAGAACGTAGAACGTGTAACGAGAACGTATGACGAATAACGTAAAACGTATAAAGTATTACATATTCCGTGGAACGTCTAACGTGTATCGTATAACCTATGACGTATAACGTGTAACGTATAACGTATAACGTATAACGTATAACGTATAACGTATAACGTATAACGTATAACGTATAACGTATAACGTATAACGTATAACGTATAACGTATAACGTATAACGTATAACGTATAACGTATAACGTAGAACGTAGAACGTAGAACGTGTAACGAGAACGTATGACGAATAACGTAAAACGTATAAAGTATTACATATTACGTGGAACGTCTAACGTGTATCGTATAACCTATGACGTATAACGTGTAACGTATAACGTATAACGTATAACGTATAATGTATAACGTATAACGTATAACGTATAACGTATAACGTATAACGTATAACGTATAACGTATAACGTATAACGTATAACGTAGAACGTTTAACGTATAACGTATAACGTATAACGTATAACGTATAACGTGTAACGTATAACGTATAACGTATAACGTATAACGTATAACGTATAACGTATAACGTAAAGCGTATAACGAATAACGTAAAACGTATGACGTATTACATATTACGTATAACGTATAACGTGTATCGTGTAACCTATGACGTATAACGTATAACGTATAACGTATAACGTGTAACGAAGAACGTATAACGAATAACGTAAAACGTATAACGTATAACGTATAACGTATAACGTATAACGTATAACGTATAACGTATAACGTATAACGTATAACGTATAACGTATAACGTATAACGTACAACGTACAACGTATAACGTAGAACGTATAACGTATAACGTATAACGTATAACGTATAACGTATAACGTATAACGTATAACGTATAACGTATAACGTATAACGTATAACGTATAACGTATAACGTATAAAGTATAACGTATAACGTATAACGTATAACGTATAACGTATAACGTATAACGTATAACGTATAACGTATAACGTATAACGTATAACGTATAACGTATAACGTATAACGTATAACGTATAACGTATAACGTATAACGTATAACGTATAACGTATAACGTATAACGTATAACGTATAACGTGTAACGTGTAACGAGAACGTATAACGTATAACGTATAACGTATAACGTATAACGTATAACGTATAACGTGTAACGTATAACGTATAACGTATAACGTAGAACGTGTAACGAGAACGTATAACGAATAACGTAAAACGTATAAAGTATTACATATTACGTATAACGTATAACGTATAACGTATAACGTATAACGTATAACGTATAACGTATAACGTATAACGTATAACGTATAACGTATAACGTATAACGTATAACGTATAACGTGTAACGAGAACGTATAACGTATAACGTATAACGTATAACGTATAACGTATAACGTATAACGTATAACGTATAACGTATAACGTATAACGTAGAACGTAGAACGTAGAACGTGTAACGAGAACGTATAACGAATAACGTAAAACGTATAACGTATAACGTATAACGTACAACGTATAACGTAGAACGTGTAACGAGAACGTATAACGAATAACGTAAAACGTATAACGTATAACGTATAACGTATAACGTATAACGTATAACGTATAACGTATAACGTATAACGTACAACGTACAACGTATAACGTAGAACGTATAACGTATAACGTATAACGTATAACGTATAACGTATAACGTATAACGTATAACGTATAACGTATAACGTATAACGTATAACGTATAACGTATAACGTATAACGTATAACGTATAACGTATATCGTATAACGTATAACGTATAACGTATAACGTATAACGTATAACGTATAACGGATAACGTATAACGTATAACGTATAACGTATACCGTATAACGTATAACGTGTAACGAGAAAGTATAACGAATAACGTAAAACGTATAAAGTATTACATATTACGTGGAACGTCTAACGTGTATCGTATAACCTATGACGTATAACGTGTAACGTATAACGAATAACGTATAACGTATAACGTATAACGTATAACGTATAACGTATAACGTATAACGTATAACGTATAACGTATAACGTATAACGTATAACGTATAACGTATAACGTATAACGTATAACGTATAACGTATAACGTATAACGTATAACGTATAACGTACAACGTATAACGTACAACGTATAACGTATAACGTATAACGTATAACGTATAACGTATAACGTATAACGCATAACGTATAACATATAACGTATAACGTATAACGTATAACGTAGATCGTAGAACGTAGAACGTGTAACGAGAACGTATAACGAATATCGTAAAACGTATAAAGTATTACATATTACGTGGAACGTCTAACGTGTATCGTATAACCTATGACGTATAACGTGTAACGTATAACGTATAACGTATAACGTATAACGTATAACGTATAACGTATAACGTATAACGTATAACGTATAACGTATAACGTATAACGTATAACGTATAACGTATAACGTATAACGTAGAACGTTTAACGTATAACGTATAACGTATAACGTATAACGTATAACGTGTAACGTATAACGTATAACGTATAACGTATAACGTATAACGTATAACGTATAACGTAAAGCGTATAACGAATAACGTAAAACGTATGACGTATTACATATTACGTATAACGTATAACGTATAACGTCTAACGTATTACATATTACGTAAGACGTATAACGTGTATCGTGTAACCTATGACGTATAACGTATAAAGTATAACGTATAACGTATAACGTACAACGTACAACGTATAACGTAGAACGTATAACGTATAACGTAGAACGTAGAACGTAGAACGTGTAACGAGAACGTATGACGAATAACGTAAAACGTATAAAGTATTACATATTACGTGGAACGTCTAACGTGTATCGTATAACCTATGACGTATAACGTGTAACGTATAACGTAGAACGTGTAACGAGAACGTATAACGAATAACGTAAAACGTATAAAGTATTACATATTACGTGGAACGTCTAACGTGTATCGTATAACCTATGACGTATAACGTATAACGTATAACGTATTACGTATTACGTATAACGTATAACGTATAACGTATAACGTATAACGTATAACGTATAACGTATAACGTATAACGTATAACGTATAACGTATAACGTAGAACGTAGAACGTAGAACGTGTAACGAGAACGTATGACGAATAACGAAAAACGTATAAAGTATTACATATTACGTGGAACGTCTAACGTGTATCGTATAACCTATGACGTATAACGTGTAACGTATAACGTATAACGTATAACGTATAACGTATAACGTATAACGTATAACGTATAACGTATAACGTATAACGTATAACGTATAACGTATAACGTATAACGTATAACGTATAACGTATAACGTATAACGTATAACGTGTAACGAGAAAGTATAACGAATAACGTAAAACGTATAAAGTATTACATATTACGTGGAACGTCTAACGTGTATCGTATAACCTATGACGTATAACGTGTAACGTATAACGAATAACGTATAACGTATAACGTATAACGTATAACGTATAACGTATAACGTATAACGTATAACGTATAACGTATAACGTATAACGTATAACGTATAACGTATAACGTATAACGTATAACGTATAACGTATAACGTATAACGTACAACGTATAACGTACAACGTATAACGTATAACGTATAACGTATAACGTATAACGTATAACGTATAACGCATAACGTATAACATATAACGTATAACGTATAACGTATAACGTAGATCGTAGAACGTAGAACGTGTAACGAGAACGTATAACGAATATCGTAAAACGTATAAAGTATTACATATTACGTGGAACGTCTAACGTGTATCGTATAACCTATGACGTATAACGTGTAACGTATAACGTATAACGTATAACGTATAACGTATAACGTATAACGTATAACGTATAACGTATAACGTATAACGTATAACGTATAACGTATAACGTATAACGTATAACGTATAACGTATAACGTATAACGTAGATCGTAGAACGTAGAACGTGTAACGAGAACGTATGACGAATAACGTAAAACGTATAAAGTATTACATATTACGTGGAACGTCTAACGTGTATCGTATAACCTATGACGTATAACGTGTAACGTATAACGTATAACGTATAACGTATAACGTATAACGTATAACGTATAACGTATAACGTATAACGTATAACGTATAACGTATAACGTATAACGTATAACGTATAACGTATAACGTAGAACGTTTAACGTATAACGTATAACGTATAACGTATAACGTATAACGTGTAACGTATAACGTATAACGTATAACGTATAACGTATAACGTATAACGTATAACGTAAAGCGTATAACGAATAACGTAAAACGTATGACGTATTACATATTACGTATAACGTATAACGTATAACGTCTAACGTATTACATATTACGTATAACGTATAACGTGTATCGTGTAACCTATGACGTATAACGTATAACGTATAACGCATAACGTGTAACGAAGAACGTATAACGAATAACGTAAAACGTAAAACGTATAACGTATAACGTATAACGTATAACGTATAACGTATAACGTATAACGTATAACGTATAACGTATAACGTATAACGTATAACGTATAACGTACAACGTACAACGTATAACGTAGAACGTATAACGTATAACGTATAACGTATAACGTATAACGTATAACGTATAACGTATAACGTATAACGTATAACGTATAACGTATAACGTATAACGTATAAAGTATAACGTATAACGTATAACGTATAACGTATAACGTATAACGTATAACGTATAACGTATAACGTATAACGTATAACATATAACGTATAACGTATAACGTATAACGTATAACGTATAACGTATAACGTATAACGTATAACGTATAACGTATAACGTATAACGTATAACGTATAACGTATAACGTATAACGTATAACGTATAACGTATAACGTATAACGTATAACGTGTAACGAGAACGTATAACGTATAACGTATAACGTATAACGTATAACGTATAACGTATAACGTATAACGTATAACGTATAACGTAGAACGTGTAACGAGAACGTATAACGAATAACGTAAAACGTATAAAGTATTACATATTACGTATAACGTATAACGTATAACGTATAACGTATAACGTATAACGTATAACGTATAACGTATAACGTATAACGTATAACGTATAACGTATAACGTATAACGTATAACGTGTAACGAGAACGTATAACGTATAACGTATAACGTATAACGTATAACGTATAACGTATAACGTAAAGCGTATAACGAATAACGTAAAACGTATGACGTATTACATATTACGTATAACGTATAACGTATAACGTATAACGTATAACGTATAACGTATAACGTATAACGTATAACGTATAACGTATAACGTATAACGTATAACGTATAACGTATAACGTATAACGTGTAACGAGAAATTATAACGTATAACGTATAACGTATAACGTATAACGTATAACGTATAACGTATAACGTATAACGTATAACGTAGAACGTGTAACGAGAACGTATAACGAATAACGTAAAACGTATAAAGTATTACATATTACGTGGAACGTCTAACGTGTATCGTATAACCTATGACGTATAACGTGTAACGTATAACGTATAACGTATAACGTATAACGTATAACGTATAACGTATAACGTATAACGTATAACGTATAACGTATAACGTATAACGTATAACGTATAACGTATAACGTATAACGTATAACGTATAACGTATAACGTATAACGTATAACGTACAACGTACAACGTATAACGTATAACGTATAACGTATAACGTATAACGTATAACGTATAACGTATAACGTATAACGTATAACGTATAACGTATAACGTATAACGTATAACGTATAACGTATAACGTATAACGTATAACGTATAACGTATATCGTATAACGTATAACGTATAACGTATAACGTATAACGTATAACGTATAACGTATAACGTATAACGTATAACGTATAACGTATAACGTATAACGTATAACGTATAACGTAGAACGTGTAACGAGAACGTATAACGAATAACGTAAAACGTATAAAGTATTACATATTACGTGGAACGTCTAACGTGTACCGTATAACCTATGACGTATAACGTGTAACGTATAACGTATAACGTATAACGTATAACGTATAACGTATAACGTATAACGTATAACGTATAACGTATAACGTATGACGTATAACGTATAACGTATAACGTATAACGTATAACGTATAACGTATAACGTATAACGTATAACGTATAACGTATAACGTATAACGTGTAACGAGAAAGTATAACGAATAACGTAAAACGTATAAAGTATTACATATTACGTGGAACGTCTAACGTGTATCGTATAACCTATGACGTATAACGTGTAACGTATAACGAATAACGTATAACGTATAACGTATAACGTATAACGTATAACGTATAACGTATAACGTATAACGTATAACGTATAACGTATAACGTATAACGTATAACGTATAACGTATAACGTATAACGTATAACGTATAACGTACAACGTATAACGTACAACGTATAACGTATAACGTATAACGTATAACGTATAACGTATAACGTATAACGCATAACGTATAACATATAACGTATAACGTATAACGTATAACGTAGATCGTAGAACGTAGAACGTGTAACGAGAACGTATAACGAATATCGTAAAACGTATAAAGTATTACATATTACGTGGAACGTCTAACGTGTATCGTATAACCTATGACGTATAACGTGTAACGTATAACGTATAACGTATAACGTATAACGTATAACGTATAACGTATAACGTATAACGTATAACGTATAACGTATAACGTATAACGTATAACGTATAACGTAGAACGTTTAACGTATAACGTATAACGTATAACGTATAACGTATAACGTGTAACGTATAACGTATAACGTTTAACGTATAACGTATAACGTATAACGTATAACGTAAAGCGTATAACGAATAACGTAAAACGTATGACGTATTACATATTACGTATAACGTATAACGTATAACGTCTAACGTATTACATATTACGTATAACGTATAACGTGTATCGTGTAACCTATGACGTATAACGTATAACGTATAACGTATAACGTGTAACGAAGAACGTATAACGAATAACGTAAAACGTATAACGTATAACGTATAACGTATAACGTATAACGTATAACGTATAACGTATAACGTATAACGTATAACGTATAACGTATAACGTATAACGTATAACGTATAACATATAACGTATAACGTATAACGTATAACGTATAACGTATAACGTATAACGTATAACGTATAACGTATAACGTATAACGTATAACGTATAACGTATAACGTATAACGTAACGTATAACGTATAACGTATAACGTATAACGTATAACGTATAACGTATAACGTATAACGTATAACGTATAACGTGTAACGAGAAAGTATAACGAATAACGTAAAACGTATAAAGTATTACATATTACGTGGAACGTCTAACGTGTATCGTATAACCTATGACGTATAACGTGTAACGTATAACGAATAACGTATAACGTATAACGTATAACGTATAACGTATAACGTATAACGTATAACGTATAACGTATAACGTATAACGTATAACGTATATCCTATAACGCATAACGTATAACGTATAACGTATATCGTATAACGTATAACGTATAACGTAAAACGTTTAACGTATAACCTATAACGTCTAACGTATAACGTATAACGTATAACGTATATCCTATAACGTATAACGTATAACGTATAACGTATAACGTATAACGTATAACGTATAACGTAGATCGTAGAACGTAGAACGTGTAACGAGAACGTATAACGAATAACGTAAAACGTATAAAGTATTACATATTACGTGGAACGTCTAACGTGTATCGTATAACCTATGACGTGTAACGTGTAACGTATAACGTATAACGTATAACGTATAACGTGTAACGTATAACGTATAACGTATAACGTAAAACGTATAACGAATAACGTAAAACGTATGACGTATTACATATTACGTATAACGTATAACGTATAACGTCTAACGTATTACATATTACGTATAACGTATAACGTGTATCGTGTAACCTATGACGTGTAACGTATAACGTATAACGTATAACGTGTAACGAAGAACGTATAACGAATAACGTAAAACGTATAACGTATAACGTATAACGTATAACGTATAACGTATAACGTATAACGTATAACGTATAACGTATAACGTATAACGTATAACGTATAACGTATAACGTATAACGTATAACGTATAACATATAACGTATAACGTATAACGTATAACGTATAACGTATAACGTATAACGTATAACGTATAACGTATAACGTATAACGTATAACGTATAACGTATAACGTATAACGTAACGTATAACGTATAACGTATAACGTATAACGTATAACGTATAACGTATAACGTATAACGTATAACGTATAACGTGTAACGAGAAAGTATAACGAATAACGTAAAACGTATAAAGTATTACATATTACGTGGAACGTCTAACGTGTATCGTATAACCTATGACGTATAACGTGTAACGTATAACGAATAACGTATAACGTATAACGTATAACGTATAACGTATAACGTATAACGTATAACGTATAACGTATAACGTATAACGTATAACGTATAACGTATATCCTATAACGCATAACGTATAACGTATAACGTATATCGTATAACGTATAACGTATAACGTAAAACGTTTAACGTATAACCTATAACGTCTAACGTATAACGTATAACGTATAACGTATATCCTATAACGTATAACGTATAACGTATAACGTATATCGTATAACGTATAACGTATAACGTAAAACGTTTAACGTATAACCTATAACGTCTAACGTATAACGTATAACGTATAACGTATACCGTATAACGTATAACGTATAACGTATAACGTATAACGTCAAACGTATAACGTATAACGCATAACGTATAACGTATAACGCATAACGCATAACGTATAACGTATAACGTATAACGTATAATATATAACGTATAACGTATAACGTATAACGTATAACGTATAACGTATAACGTATAACGTATAACGTATAACGTATAACGTATAACGTTTAACGTATAACGTATAACGTATAACGTATAACGTATAACGTATAACGTATAACGTATAACGTGTAACGAGAAAGTATAACGAATAACGTAAAACGTATAAAGTATTACATATTACGTGGAACGTCTAACGTGTATCGTATAACCTATGACGTATAACGTGTAACGTATAACGAATAACGTATAACGTATAACGTATAACGTATAACGTATAACGTATAACGTATAACGTATAACGTATAACGTATAACGTATAACGTATATCCTATAACGCATAACGTATAACGTATAACGTATATCGTATAACGTATAACGTATAACGTAAAACGTTTAACGTATAACCTATAACGTCTAACGTATTACGTATAACGTATAACGTATATCCTATAACGTATAACGTATAACGTATAACGTATATCGTATAACGTACAACGTATAACGTAAAACGTTTAACGTATAACCAATAACGTCTAACGTATAACGTATAACGTATAACGTATACGGTATAACGTATAACGTATAACGTATAACGTATAACGTGAAACGTATAACGTATAACGCATAACGTATAACGTATAACGCATAACGCATAACGTATAACGTATAACGTATAACGTATAATATATAACGTATAACGTATAACGTATAACGTATAACGTATAACGTATAACGTATAACGTATAACGTATAACGTATAACGTATAACGTTTAACGTATAACGTATAACGTATAACGTATAACGTATAACGTATAACGTATAACGTATAACGTGTAACGAGAAAGTATAACGAATAACGTAAAACGTATAAAGTATTACATATTACGTGGAACGTCTAACGTGTATCGTATAACCTATGACGTATAACGTGTAACGTATAACGAATAACGTATAACGTATAACGTATAACGTATAACGTATAACGCATAACGTATAACGTATAACGCATAACGCATAACGTATAACGTATACCGTATAACGTATAACGTATAACGTATAACGTATAACGTCAAACGTATAACGTATAACGCATAACGTATAACGTATAACGCATAACGCATAACGTATAACGTTTAACGTATAACATATAACGTATAACGTATAACGTATAACGTATAACGTATAACGTATAACGTTTAACGTATAACGTATAACGTATAACGTATAACGTATAAAGTATAACGTATAACGTATAACGTATAACGTAAAACGTATAACGAATAACGTATAACGTAAAACGTATAACGTATGACGTATCACGTATAAGGTATGACCTATAACGCATAACGTATAGCGTATAACGCATAACGTATAACGTATAACGTATAACGTATAACGTATAACGTATAACGTATAACGTATAACCTATAACGTATAACGTATAACGTAAAACGTATAACGTATAACGTATAACGTATAACGTATAACGTATAACGTATAACGTATAACGTATAACGTATAACGTATAACGTATAACGTATAACGTATATCCTATAACGCATAACGTATAACGTATAACGTATATCGTATAACGTATAACGTATAACGTAAAACGTATAACGTATAACGTATAACGTATAACGTATAACGTATAACGTATAACGTATAACGTATAACGTATAACGTATAACGTATAACGTATAACGTATAACGTATAACGTATAACGTATAACGTATAACGTATAACGTATAACGTATAACGTATAACGTATAACGTATAACGTACAACGTATAACGTATAACGCATAACCTATAACGTATAACGTATAACGTATAACGTATAACGTATAACGTATAACGTATATCCTATAACGCATATCGTATAACGTATAACGTATAACGTATAACTTTTAACGTATAACGTATAACGTATAACGTATAACGTATAACGTATAACGTATAACCTATAACGTATAACGTATAACGAATAACGTATAACGTATAACGTATAACGTACAACGTATAACGTATAACGTATAACGTATATCGTATAACGTATTACGTATAACGTATAACGTTTAACGTATAACGTATAACGTATAACGTATAACGTATAAATTATAACGTATAACGTATAACGTATAACGTTTAACGTATAACGTACAGCGTATAACGTCAAACGTATAACGTATAACGTATAACGTATAACGTATAACGCATAACGTATAACATATAACGTATAACGCATAACGTATAACGTATAACGTATAACGTATAACGTATAACGTATGACGTATAACGTATAACGTATAACGTATAACGTATAACGTATAACGTATAACGTGCAGCGTATAACGTCAAACGTATAACGTATAACGTATAACCAATAACGTATATCGTATAACGTATAACGTATAACGTATAACGTATAACGCATAACGTATAACGTTTAACGTATAACGTATAACGTATAACGTATAACGTATAACGTACAACGTATAACGCATAACGTATAACGTATACCGTATAACGTATAACGTATAACGTATAACGTATAACGTATAACGTCAAACGTGTAACGTATAACGTATAACGTATAACGCATAACGTATAACGTATACCGTATAACGTATAACGTATAACGTATAACGTATAACGTATATCCTATAACGCATAACGTATAACGTATAACGTATAACGTATATCGTATAACGTATAACGTTTAACGTATAACATATAACGTATAACGTATAACGTATAACCTATAACGTATAACGAATAACGTATAACGTATAACGTATAACGTACAACGTATAACGTATAGCGTATAACGTTTAACGTATAACGTATAACGTATAACGTATAACGTATAACGTATAACGTTTAACGTATATCGTATAACGTATATCCTATAACGCATAACGTATAACGTATAACGTATAACGTATAACGTATAACGTATAACGTATAACGTTTAACGTATAACGTACAGCGTATAACGTCAAACGTATAACGTATAACGTATAACGTATAACGTATAACGCATAACGTATAACATATAACGTATAACGCATAACGTATAACGTATAACGTATAACGTATAACGTATAACGTATAACGTATAACGTATAACCTATAACCTATAACGAATAACGTATAACGTATAACGTATAACGTACAACGTATAACGTATAACGTATATCGTATAACGTATTACGTATAACGTATAACGTTTAACGTATAACATATAACGTATAACGTATAACGTATAACGTATAACGTATAACGTATAACGTATAACGTTTAACGTATATCGTATAACGTATATCCTATAACGCATAACGTATAACGTATAACGTATAACGTATATCGTATAACGTATAACGTATAACGTATAACGTATAACGTATATCGTATAACGTATTACGTATAACGTATAACGTTTAACGTATAACATATAAAGTATAACGTATAACGTATAACGTATAACGTATAACGTACAGCGTATAACGTCAAACGTGTAACGTATAACGTATAACGTATAACGTATAACGTATAACGCATAACGTATAACGTATAACGTATAACGCATAACCTATAACGTATAACGTATAACGTATAACGTATAACGTATAACGTATAACGTATATCTTATAACGCATAACGTATAACGTATAACGTATAACGTATAACGTTTAACGTATAACCTATAACGTCTAACGTATAACGTATAACGTATAACGTATACCGTATAACGTATAACGTATAACGTATAACGTATAACGTCAAACGTATAACGTATAACGCATAACGTATAACGTATAACGCATAACGCATAACGTATAACGTTTAACGTATAACATATAACGTATAACGTATAACGTATAACGTATAACGTATAACGTATAACGTTTAACGTATAACGTATAACGTATAACGTATAACGTATAACGTATAACGTATAACGTATAACGTATAACGTAAAACGTATAACGAATAACGTATAACGTAAAACGTATAACGTATGACGTATCACGTATAAGGTATGACCTATAACGCATAACGTATAGCGTATAACGCATAACGTATAACGTATAACGTATAACGTATAACGTATAACGTATAACGTATAACGTATAACCTATAACGTATAACGTATAACGTATAACGTATAACGTATAACGTATAACGTATAACGTATAACGTATAACGTATAACGTATAACGTATAACGTATAACGTATAACGTATAACGTATATCCTATAACGCATAACGTATAACGTATAACGTATATCGTATAACGTATAACGTATAACGTAAAACGTATAACGTATAACGTATAACGTATAACGTATAACGTATAACGTATAACGTATAACGTATAACGTATAACGTATAACGTATAACGTATAACGTATAACGTATAACGTATAACGTATAACGTATAACGTATAACGTATAACGTATAACGTATAACGTATAACGTATAACGTACAACGTATAACGTATAACGCATAACCTATAACGTATAACGTATAACGTATAACGTATAACGTATAACGTATAACGTATATCCTATAACGCATAACGTATAACGTATAACGTATAACGTCAAACGTATAACGTATAACGTATAACCAATAACGTATATCGTATAACGTATAACGTATAACGTATAACGTATAACGCATAACGTATAACGTTTAACGTATAACGTATAACGTATAACGTATAACGTATAACGTACAACGTATAACGCATAACGTATAACGTATACCGTATAACGTATAACGTATAACGTATAACGTATAACGTATAACGTATAACGTCAAACGTGTAACGTATAACGTATAACGTATAACGCATAACGTATAACGTATACCGTATAACGTATAACGTATAACGTATAACGTATAACGTATATCCTATAACGCATAACGTATAACGTATAACGTATAACGTATATCGTATAACGTATAACGTATAACGTAAAACGTATAACGTATAACGTATAACCTATAACGTATAACGAATAACGTATAACGTATAACGTATAACGTATAACGTATAACGTATAACGTATAACGTATAACGTATAACGTATAACGTATAACGTATAACGTATAACGTATAACGTATAACGTATAACGTATAACGTATAACGTATAACGTATAACGTATAACGTATAACGTATAACGTATAACGTATAACGTACAGCGTATAACGTCAAACGTATAACGTATAACGTATAACGTCTAACGTATAACGCATAACGTATAACATATAACGTATAACGCATAACGTATAACGTATAACGTATAACGTATAACGTATAACGTATAACGTATAACGTATAACGTATAACGCATAACGTATAACGTATACCGTATAACGTATAACGTATAACGTATAACGTATAACGTATATCCTATAACGCATAACGTATAACGTATAACGTATAACGTATATCGTATAACGTATAACGTATAACGTAAAACGTATAACGTATAACGTATAACCTATAACGTATAACGAATAACGTATAACGTATAACGTATAACGTATAACCTATGACGTATAACGAATAACGTATAACGTATAACGTATAACGTACAACGTATAACGTATAGCGTATAACGTTTAACGTATAACGTATAACGTATAACGTATAACGTATAACGTATAACGTTTAACGTATATCGTATAACGTATATCCTATAACGCATAACGTATAACGTATAACGTATAACGTATAACGTATAACGTATAACGTATAACGTATAACGTTTAACGTATAACGTACAGCGTATAACGTCAAACGTATAACGTATAACGTATAACGTATAACGTATAACGCATAACGTATAACATATAACGTATAACGCATAACGTATAACGTATAACGTATAACGTATAACGTATAACGTATAACGTATAACGTATAACCTATAACCTATAACGAATAACGTATAACGTATAACGTATAACGTACAACGTATAATGTATAACGTATATCGTATAACGTATTACGTATAACGTATAACGTTTAACGTATAACATATAACGTATAACGTATAACGTATAACGTATAACGTATAACGTATAACGTATAACGTTTAACGTATATCGTATAACGTATATCCTATAACGCATAACGTATAACGTATAACGTATAACGTATATCGTATAACGTATAACGTATAACGTATAACGTATATCGTATAACGTATTACGTATAACGTATAACGTTTACCGTATAACATATAACGTATAACGTATAACGTATAACGTATAACGTATAACGTACAGCGTATAACGTCAAACGTGTAACGTATAACGTATAACGTATAACGTATAACGTATAACGCATAACGTATAACGTATAACGTATAACGCATAACCTATAACGTATAACGTATAACGTATAACGTATAACGTATAACGTATAACGTATATCTTATAACGCATAACGTATAACGTATAACGTATAACGTATAACGTTTAACGTATAACCTATAACGTCTAACGTATAACGTATAACGTATAACGTATACCGTATAACGTATAACGTATAACGTATAACGTATAACGTCAAACGTATAACGTATAACGCATAACGTATAACGTATAACGCATAACGCATAACGTATAACGTTTAACGTATAACATATAACGTATAACGTATAACGTATAACGTATAACGTATAACGTATAACGTTTAACGTATAACGTATAACGTATAACGTATAACGTATAACGTATAACGTATAACGTATAACGTATAACGTAAAACGTATAACGAATAACGTATAACGTAAAACGTATAACGTATGACGTATCACGTATAAGGTATGACCTATAACGCATAACGTATAGCGTATAACGCATAACGTATAACGTATAACGTATAACGTATAACGTATAACGTATAACGTATAACGTATAACCTATAACGTATAACGTATAACGTATAACGTATAACGTATAACGTATAACGTATAACGTATAACGTATAACGTATAACGTATAACGTATAACGTATAACGTATAACGTATAACGTATAACGTATAACGTATAACGTATATCCTATAACGCATAACGTATAACGTATAACGTATATCGTATAACGTATAACGTATAACGTAAAACGTATAACGTATAACGTATAACGTATAACGTATAACGTATAACGTATAACGTATAACGTATAACGTATAACGTATAACGTATAACGTATAACGTATAACGTATAACGTATAACGTATAACGTATAACGTATAACGTATAACGTATAACGTATAACGTATAACGTATAACGTATAACGTACAACGTATAACGTATAACGCATAACCTATAACGTATAACGTATAACGTATAACGTATAACGTATAACGTATAACGTATAACGTATATCCTATAACGCATAAAGTATAACGTATAACGTATAACGTATAACTTTTAACGTATAACGTATAACGTATAACGTATAACGTATAACGTATAACCTATAACGTATAACGAATAACGTATAACGTATAACGTATAACGTACAACGTATAACGTATAACGTATATCGTATAACGTATTACGTATAACGTATAACGTTTAACGTATAACATATAACGTATAACGTATAACGTATAAATTATAACGTATAACGTATAACGTATAACGTTTAACGTATAACGTACAGCGTATAACGTCAAACGTATAACGTATAACGTATAACGTATAACGTATAACGCATAACGTATAACATATAACGTATAACGCATAACGTATAACGTATAACGTATAACGTATAACGTATAACGTATAACGTATAACGTATAACGTATAACGTATAACGTATAACGTATAACGTATAACGTATAACGTGCAGCGTATAACGTCAAACGTATAACGTATAACGTATAACCAATAACGTATATCGTATAACGTATAACGTATAACGTATAACGTATAACGCATAACGTATAACGTTTAACGTATAACGTATAACGTATAACGTATAACGTATAACGTACAACGTATAACGCATAACGTATAACGTATACCGCATAACGTATAACGTATAACGTATAACGTATAACGTATAACGTCAAACGTGTAACGTATAACGTATAACGTATAACGCATAACGTATAACGTATACCGTATAACGTATAACGTATAACGTATAACGTATAACGTATATCCTATAACGCATAACGTATAACGTATAACGTATAACGTATATCGTATAACGTATAACGTATAACGTAAAACGTATAACGTATAACGTATAACCTATAACGTATAACGAATAACGTATAACGTATAACGTATAACGTATAACCTATAACGTATAACGTACAACGTATAACGTATAGCGTATAACGTTTAACGTATAACGTATAACGTATAACGTATAACGTATAACGTATAACGTATAACGTATATCGTATAACGTATAACGTATAACGTATAACGTATAACGTACAACGTATAACGTATAACGCATAACCTATAAAGTATAACGTATAACGTATAACGTATAACGTATAACGTATAACGTATAACGTATATCCTATAACGCATAACGTATAACGTATAACGTATAACTTTTAACGTATAACGTATAACGTATAACGTATAACGTATAACGTATAACGTATAACCTATAACGTATAACGAATAACGTATAACGTATAACGTATAACGTACAACGTATAACGTATAACGTATATCGTATAACGTATTACGTATAACGTATAACGTTTAACGTATAACATATAACGTATAACGTATAACGTATAACGTATAACGTATAACGTATAACGTACAACGTATAACGTATAACGTATAACGTATAACGTATAACGTATAACGTATAACGTATAACGTATAACGTATAACGTATAACGTATAACGTATAACGTATAACGTATAGCGTATAACGTTTAACGTATAACGTATAACGTATAACGTATAACGTATAACGTATAACGTATAACGTATAACGTATAACGTATAACGTATAACGTATAACGTATAACGTATAACGTATAACGTATAACGTATAACGTATAACGTATAACGTATAACGTATAACGTACAGCGTATAACGTCAAACGTATAACGTATAACGTATAACGTCTAACGTATAACGCATAACGTATAACATATAACGTATAACGCATAACGTATAACGTATAACGTATAACGTATAACGTATAACGTATAACGTATAACGTATAACGTATAACGTATAACGTATAACGTATAACGTGCAGCGTAGAACGTCAAACGTATAACGTATAACGTATAACCAATAACGTATAACGTATAACGTTTAACGTATAACGTATAACGTATAACGTATAACTTATAACGTAAAACGTATTACATATTACGTATAACGAGTAACGTATAACGTGCAACGTATAACGTATAACGTATAACGTATAACGTATAACGTATAACGTATAACGTATAACGTATAACGTATAACGTATAACGTATAACGTATAACGTATAACGTATAACGTATAACGTATAACGTATAACGTATAACGTATAACGTATAACGTATAACGTATATCCTATAACGCATATCGTATAACGTATAACGTATATCGTATATCGTATAACGTATAACGTATAACATAAAACGTTTAACGTATAACCTATAACGTCTAACGTATAACGTATAACGTATAACGTATATCCTATAACGTATAACGTATAACGTATAACGTATATCGTATAACGTATAACGTATAACGTAAAACGTTTAACGTATAACCTATAACGTCTAACCTATAACGTATAACGTATAACGTATACCGTATAACGTATAACGTATAACGTATAACGTATAACGTCAAACGTATAACGTATAACGCATAACGTATAACGTATAACGCATAACGCATAACGTATAACGTATAACGTATAACGTATAATATATAACGTATAACGTATAACGTATAACGTATATCGTATAACGTATAACGTATAACGTATAACGTATAACGTTTAACGTATAACGTATAACGTATAACGTATAACGTATAACGTATAACGTATAACGTATAACGTACAGCGTATAACGTCAAACGTGTAACGTATAACGTATAACGTATAACGTATAACGTATAACGTATAACGCATAACGTATAACGTATAACGTATAAGGCATAACCTATAACGTATGACGTATAACGTATAACGTATAACGTATAACGTATAACGTATATCCTATAACGCATAACGTATAACGTATAACGTATAACGTATAACGTTTAACGTATAACGTATAACGTATAACGTATAACGTATAACGTATAACGTATAACCTATAACGTATAACGAATAACGTATAACGAATAACGTATAACGTACAACGTATAACGTATAACGTATATCGTATAACGTATTACGTATAACGTATAACGTTCAACGTATAACATATAACGTATAACGTATAACGTATAACGTATAACGTATAACGTATAACGTATAACGTATAACGTTTAACGTATAACGTATAACGTATAACGTAAAACGTATAACGAATAACGTATAACGTATAACGTATAACGTATAACGTATGACGTATCACGTATAAGGTATGACCTATAACGCATAACGTATAGCGTATAACGCATAACGTATAACGTATAACGTATAACGTATAACGTATATCGTATAACGTATAACGTATAACCTATAACGTTTAACGTATAACGTATAACGTATAACGTATAACGTATATCGTATAACGTATTACGTATAACGTATAACGTTTAACGTATAACATATAACGTATAACGTATAACGTATATCGTATAACGTATAACGTATAACGTTTAACGTATAACGTATAACGTATAACGTATAACGTATAACGTATAACGTATAACGTATATCGTATAACGTATAACGTATAACCTATAACGTATAACGTATAACGTATAACGTATAACGTATAACGTATAACGTATAACGTATAACGTATAACGTATAACGTATAACGTATAACGTATAACGTATATCCTATAACGCATAACGTATAACATATAACGTATAACGTATAACGTATAACGTATAACGTATAACGTATAACGTATAACGTATAACGTTTAACGTATAACGAATAACGTATAACGTATAACCTATAACGTTTAACGTATAACGTATAACGTATAACGTATAACGTATATCGTATAACGTATTACGTATAACGTATAACGTTTAACGTATAACATATAACGTATAACGTATAACGTATAACGTATAACGTATAACGTATAACGTTTAACGTATAACGTATAACGTATAACGTATAACGTATAACGTATAACGTATAACGTATAACGTATAACGTATAACGTTTAACGTATAACGTATAACGTATAACGTATAACGTATAACGTATAACGTATAACGTATAACGTATAACGTAAAACGTATAACGAATAACGTATAACGTATAACGTATAACGTATGACGTATCACGTATAAGGTATGACCTATAACGCATAACGTATAGCGTATAACGCATAACGTATAACGTATAACGTATAACGTATAACGTATATCGTATAACGTATAACGTATAACCTATAACGTATAACGTATAACGTATAACGTATAACGTATAACGTATAACGTATAACGTATAACGTATAACGTAAAACGTATAACGTATTACGTATAACGTATAACGTATAACGTATAACGTATAACGTATAACGTATAACGTATAACGTATAACGTATAACGAATAACGTATAACGTATAACGTATAACGTATTACGTATAACGTATAACGTTTAACGTATAACGTATAACGTAAAACGTATAACGTATAACGTATAACGTATAACGTATAACGTATAACGTTTAACGTATAACGTATAACGTATAACGTATAACGTATAACGTATAACGTATAACGTATAACGTATAACGTATAACGTATAACGTAAAACGTATAACGAATAACGTATAACGTATAACGTATAACGTATGACGTATCACGTATAAGGTATGACCTATAACGCATAACGTATAGCGTATAACGCATAACGTATAACGTATAACGTATAACGTATAACGTATAACGTATAACGTATAACGTATAACGTATAACCTATAACGTATAACGTATAACGTATAACGTATAACGTATAACGTATAACGTATAACGTATAACGTATAACGTATAACGTATAACGTATAACGTATAACGTATAACGTATAACGTATAACGTATAACGTATAACGTATAACGTATAATGTATAACGTATAACGTATAACGTATAACGTAAAACGTATAACGTATAACGTATAACGTATAACGTATAACGTATAACGTATAACGTATAACGTATAACGTATAACGTATAACGTATAACGTATAACGTATAACGTTTAACGTATAACGTATAACGTATAACGTATAACGCATAACGTATAACGTATACCGTATAACGTATAACGTATAACGTATAACGTATAACGTATATCCTATAACGCATAACGTATAACGTATAACGTATAACGTATATCGTATAACGTATAACGTATAACGTAAAACGTATAACGTATAACGTATAACCTATAACGTATAACGAATAACGTATAACGTATAACGTATAACGTATAACCTATAACGTATAACGAATAACGTATAACGTATAACGTATAACGTACAACGTATAACGTATAGCGTATAACGTTTAACGTATAACGTATAACGTATAACGTATAACGTATAACGTATAACCTATATCGTATAACGTATAACGTATAACGTATAACGTACAACGTATAACGTATAACGTATATCGTATAACGTATTACGTACAACGTATAACGTATAACGTATAACGTATAACGTAAAACGTATAGCGAATAACGTATAACGTATAACGTATAACGTATGACGTATCACGTATAAGGTATGACCTATAACGCATAACGTATAGCGTATAACGCATAACGTATAACGTATAACGTATAACGTATAACGTATAACGTATAACGTATAACGTATAACGTATAACGTATAACGTATAACGTATAACGTATAACGTATAACGTATAACGTATAACGTATAACTTATAACGTATAACGTATAACGTATAACCATATAACGTATAACGTATAACGTATATCGTATAACGTATAACGTATAACGTATAACGTATAACGTATAACGTATAACGTATAACGTATAACGTATAACGTATAACGTATAACGTATAACGTATAACGTATAACGTATAACGTATAACGTATAACGTATAACGTATAACGTATAACGTATAACGTATAACGTATAACGTATAACGTATAACGTATAACGTATAACGTACAGCGTATAACGTCAAACGTATAACGTATAACGTATAACGTCTAACGTATAACGCATAACGTATAACATATAACGTATAACGCATAACGTATAACGTATAACGTATAACGTATAACGTATAACGTATAACGTATAACGTATAACGTATAACGTATAACGTATAACGTATAACGTGCAGCGTATAACGTCAAACGTATAACGTATAACGTATAACCAATAACGTATAACGTATAACGTTTAACGTATAACGTATAACGTATAACGTATAACTTATAACGTAAAACGTATTACATATTACGTATAACGAGTAACGTATAACGTATAACGTATAACGTATAACGTATAACGTATAACGTATAACGTATAACGTATAACGTATAACGTATAACGTATAACGTATAACGTATAACGTACAGCGTATAACGTCAAACGTATAACGTATAACGTATAACGTCTAACGTATAACGCATAACGTATAACATATAACGTATAACGCATAACGTATAACGTATAACGTATAACGTATAACGTATAACGTATAACGTATAACGTATAACGTATAACGTATAACGTATAACGTATAACGTATAACGTGCAGCGTATAACGTCAAACGTATAACGTATAACGTATAACCAATAACGTATAACGTATAACGTTTAACGTATAACGTATAACGTATAACGTATAACTTATAACGTAAAACGTATTACATATTACGTATAACGAGTAACGTATAACGTATAACGTATAACGTATAACGTATAACGTATAACGTATAACGTATAACGTATAACGTATAACGTATAACGTATAACGTATAACGTATAACGTATAACGTATAACGTATAACGTATAACGTATAACGTATAACGTATAACGTATAACGTATAACGTATAACGTATAACGTATAACGTATAACGTATAACGTATAACGTATAACGTATAACGTATAACGTATAACGTATAACGTATAACGTATAACGTATAACGTATAACGTATAACGTAAAACCTATAACGTATAACGTATAACGTATAACGTATAACGTATAACGTATAACGTATAACGTATAACGTACAATGTATAACGTATAACGTATAACGTATAACGTATAACGTAAAACGTATAACGTATAACGTATAACGTATAACGTATAACGAATAACGTATAACGTATAACGTATAACGTATAACGTATAACGTATAACGTATAACGTATAACGTACAACGTATAACGTACAACGTATAACGTAGAACGTATAACCTATAACGTATAACGCATAACGTATAACGTATAACGTATAACGTATAACGTATAAAGTATAACGTATAACGTATAACGTATAACGTATAACGTATAACGTATAACGTACAACGTATAACGTATAACGTATATCGTAGAACGTATAACGTATAACGTATAACGTTTAACGTATAACGTATAACGTATAACGTATAACGTACAACGTATAACGTATAACGTACAACGTATAACGTATAACGTATATCGTATAACGTATAACGTATAACGTATAACGTATAACGTATAACGTAAAACGTTTAACGTATAACCTATAACGTATAACGTATAACGTATAACGTATAACGTATAACGCATAACGTATAACGTATACCGTATAACGTATAACGTATAACGTATAACGTATAACGTATAACGTCAAACGTGTAACGTATAACGTATAACGTATAACGCATAACGTATAACGTATACCGTATAACGTATAACGTATAACGTATAACGTATAACGTATAACGTATAGCGTATAACGTTTAACGTATAACGTATAACGTATAACGTATAACGTATATCGTATAACGTATAACGTATAACGTATAACGTATAACGTATAACGTATAACGTATAACGTATAACGTACAGCGTATAACGTCAAACGTATAACGTATAACGTATAACGTATGACGTATCACGTATAAGGTATGACCTATAACGCATAACGTATAGCGTATAACGCATAACGTATAACGTATACCGTATAACGTATAACGTATAACGTATAATGTATAACGTCAAACGTATAACGTATAACGCATAACGTATAACGTATAACGCATAACGCATAACGTATAACGTATAACGTATAACGTATAATATATAACGTATAACGTATAACGTATAACGTATATCGTATAACGTATAACGTATAACGTATAACGTATAACGTATAACGTATAACGTATAACGTATAACGTATAACGTACAGCGTATAACGTAAAACGTGTAACGTATAACGTATATCGTATAACGTATAATGAATAACGCATAACGTATAACGTATAACGTATAACGTATAACGTATAACGTATAACGTATAACGTATAACGTACAACGTATAACGTACAACGTATAACGTAGAACGTATAACCTATAACGTATAACGCATAACGTATAACGTATAACGTATAACGTATAACGTATACCGCATAACGTATAACGTATAACGTATAACGCATAACGTATAACATATAACGTATAACGCATAACGTATAACGTATAACGTATACCGTATAACGTATAACGTATAACGTATAACGTATAACGTCAAACGTATAACGTATAACGCATAACGTATAACGTATAACGCATAACGCATAACGTATAACGTATAACGTATAACGTATAATATATAACGTATAACGTATAACGTATAACGTATATCGTATAACGTATAACGTATAACGTATAACGTATAACGTTTAACGTATAACGTATAACGTATAACGTATAACGTATAACGTATAACGTATAACGTATAACGTATAACGTATAACGTACAGCGTATAACGTCAAACGTGTAACGTATAACGTATATCGTATAACGTATAATGAATAACGCATAACGTATAACGTATAACGTATAACGTATAACGTATAACGCATAACCTATAACGTATAACGTATAACGTATAACGTATAACGTATAACGTATAACGTATATCCTATAACGCATAACGTATAACGTATAACGTATAACGTATAACGTTTAACGTATAACGTATAACGTATAACGTGTAACGTATAACGTATAACCTATAACGTATAACGAATAACGTATAACGTATAACGTATAACGTACAACGTATAACGTATAACGTATATCGTATAACGTATTACGTATAACGTATAACGTTTAACGTATAACATATAACGTATAACGTATAGCGTATAACGTATAACGTATAACGTATAACGTATAACGTATAACGTATAACGTATAACGTGTAACGTATAACGTATAACGTATAACGCACTACGTATCACGTATAACGTATATCCTATAACGCATAACGTATAACGTATAACGTATAACGTATATCGTATAACGTATAACGTATAACGTAAAACGTATAACGTATAACGTATAACCTATAACGTATAACGAATAACGTATAACGTATAACGTATAACGTATAACCTATAACGTATAACGAATAACGTATAACGTATAACGTATAACGTACAACGTATAACGTATAGCGTATAACGTTTAACGTATAACGTATAACGTATAACGTATAACGTATAACGTATAACCTATATCGTATAACGTATAACGTATAACGTATAACGTACAACGTATAACGTATAACGTATATCGTATAACGTATTACGTACAACGTATAACGTATAACGTATAACGTATAACGTAAAACGTATAGCGAATAACGTATAACGTATAACGTATAACGTATGACGTATCACGTATAAGGTATGACCTATAACGCATAACGTATAGCGTATAACGCATAACGTATAACGTATAACGTATAACGTATAACGTATAACGTATAACGTATAACGTATAACGTATAACGTATAACGTATAACGTATAACGTATAACGTATAACGTATAACGTATAACGTATAACTTATAACGTATAACGTATAACGTATAACCATATAACGTATAACGTATAACGTATATCGTATAACGTATAACGTATAACGTATAACGTATAACGTATAACGTATAACGTATAACGTATAACGTATAACGTATAACGTATAACGTATAACGTATAACGTATAACGTATAACGTATAACGTATAACGTATAACGTATAACGTATAACGTATAACGTATAACGTATAACGTATAACGTATAACGTACAGCGTATAACGTCAAACGTATAACGTATAACGTATAACGTCTAACGTATAACGCATAACGTATAACATATAACGTATAACGCATAACGTATAACGTATAACGTATAACGTATAACGTATAACGTATAACGTATAACGTATAACGTATAACGTATAACGTATAACGTATAACGTATAACGTGCAGCGTATAACGTCAAACGTATAACGTATAACGTATAACCAATAACGTATAACGTATAACGTTTAACGTATAACGTATAACGTATAACGTATAACTTATAACGTAAAACGTATTACATATTACGTATAACGAGTAACGTATAACGTATAACGTATAACGTATAACGTATAACGTATAACGTATAACGTATAACGTATAACGTATAACGTATAACGTATAACGTATAACGTATAACGTATAACGTACAGCGTATAACGTCAAACGTATAACGTATAACGTATAACGTCTAACGTATAACGCATAACGTGTAACATATAACGTATAACGCATAACGTATAACGTATAACGTATAACGTATAACGTATAACGTATAACGTATAACGTATAACGTATAACGTATAACGTATAACGTATAACGTGCAGCGTATAACGTCAAACGTATAACGTATAACGTATAACCAATAACGTATAACGTATAACGTTTAACGTATAACGTATAACGTATAACGTATAACTTATAACGTAAAACGTATTACATATTACGTATAACGAGTAACGTATAACGTATAACGTATAACGTATAACGTATAACGTATAACGTATAACGTATAACGTATAACGTATAACGTATAACGTATAACGTATAACGTATAACGTATAACGTATAACGTATAACGTATAACGTATAACGTATAACGTATATCCTATAACGCATAACGTATAACGTATAACGTATATCGTATAACGTATAACGTATAACGTAAAACGTATAACGTATAACGTATAACGTATAACGTATAACGTATAACGTATAACGTATAACGTATAACGTATAACGTATAACGTATAACGTATAACGTATAACGTATAACGTATAACGTATAACGTATAACGTATAACGTATAACGTATAACGTATAACGTATAACGTATAACGTATAACGTATAACGTATAACGTATAACGTAAAACCTATAACGTATAACGTATAACGTATAACGTATAACGTATAACGTATAACGTATAACGTATAACGTACAATGTATAACGTATAACGTATAACGTATAACGTATAACGTAAAACGTATAACGTATAACGTATAACGTATAACGTATAACGAATAACGTATAACGTATAACGTATAACGTATAACGTATAACGTATAACGTATAACGTATAACGTACAACGTATAACGTACAACGTATAACGTAGAACGTATAACCTATAACGTATAACGCATAACGTATAACGTATAACGTATAACGTATAACGTATAAAGTATAACGTATAACGTATAACGTATAACGTATAACGTAAAACGTATAACGTACAACGTATAACGTATAACGTATATCGTAGAACGTATAACGTATAACGTATAACGTTTAACGTATAACGTATAACGTATAACGTATAACGTACAACGTATAACGTATAACGTACAACGTATAACGTATAACGTATAACGTATAACGTATAACGTATAACGTATAACGTATAACGTATAACGTATAACGTATAACGTATAACGTATAACGTATAACGTATAACGTATAACGTATAACGTATAACGTATAACGTAAAACGTATAACGAATAACGTATAACGTATAACGTATAACGTATGACGTATCACGTATAAGGTATGACCTATAACGCATAACGTATAGCGTATAACGCATAACGTATAACGTATAACGTATAACGTATAACGTATAACGTATAACGTATAACGTATAACGTATAACCTATAACGTATAACGTATAACGTATAACGTATAACGTATAACGTATAACGTATAACGTATAACGTATAACGTATAACGTATAACGTATAACGTATAACGTATAACGTATAACGTATAACGTATAACGTATAACGTATAACGTATAACGTATAACGTATAACGTATAATGTATAACGTATAACGTATAACGTATAACGTAAAACGTATAACGTATAACGTATAACGTATAACGTATAACGTATAACGTATAACGTATAACGTATAACGTATAACGTATAACGTATAACGTATAACGTATAACGTTTAACGTATAACGTATAACGTATAACGTATAACGTATAACGTACAACGTATAACGCATAACGTATAACGTATACCGTATAACGTATAACGTATAACGTATAACGTATAACGTATAACGTATAACGTCAAACGTGTAACGTATAACGTATAACGTATAACGCATAACGTATAACGTATACTGTATAACGTATAACGTATAACGTATAACGTATAACGTATATCCTATAACGCATAACGTATAACGTATAACGTATAACGTATATCGTATAACGTATAACGTATAACGTAAAACGTATAACGTATAACGTATAACCTATAACGTATAACGAATAACGTATAACGTATAACGTATAACGTATAACCTATAACGTATAACGAATAACGTATAACGTATAACGTATAACGTACAACGTATAACGTATAGCGTATAACGTTTAACGTATAACGTATAACGTATAACGTATAACGTATAACGTATAACCTATATCGTATAACGTATAACGTATAACGTATAACGTACAACGTATAACGTATAACGTATATCGTATAACGTATTACGTACAACGTATAACGTATAACGTATAACGTATAACGTAAAACGTATAGCGAATAACGTATAACGTATAACGTATAACGTATGACGTATCACGTATAAGGTATGACCTATAACGCATAACGTATAGCGTATAACGCATAACGTATAACGTATAACGTATAACGTATAACGTATAACGTATAACGTATAACGTATAACGTATAACGTATAACGTATAACGTATAACGTATAACGTATAACGTATAACGTATAACGTATAACTTATAACGTATAACGTATAACGTATAACCATATAACGTATAACGTATAACGTATATCGTATAACGTATAACGTATAACGTATAACGTATAACGTATAACGTATAACGTATAACGTATAACGTATAACGTATAACGTATAACGTATAACGTATAACGTATAACGTATAACGTATAACGTATAACGTATAACGTATAACGTATAACGTATAACGTATAACGTATAACGTATAACGTATAACGTATAACGTATAACGTACAGCGTATAACGTCAAACGTATAACGTATAACGTATAACGTCTAACGTATAACGCATAACGTATAACATATAACGTATAACGCATAACGTATAACGTATAACGTATAACGTATAACGTATAACGTATAACGTATAACGTATAACGTATAACGTATAACGTATAACGTATAACGTGCAGCGTATAACGTCAAACGTATAACGTATAACGTATAACCAATAACGTATAACGTATAACGTTTAACGTATAACGTATAACGTATAACGTATAACTTATAACGTAAAACGTATTACATATTACGTATAACGAGTAACGTATAACGTATAACGTATAACGTATAACGTATAACGTATAACGTATAACGTATAACGTATAACGTATAACGTATAACGTATAACGTATAACGTATAACGTACAGCGTATAACGTCAAACGTATAACGTATAACGTATAACGTCTAACGTATAACGCATAACGTATAACATATAACGTATAACGCATAACGTATAACGTATAACGTATAACGTATAACGTATAACGTATAACGTATAACGTATAACGTATAACGTATAACGTATAACGTATAACGTGCAGCGTATAACGTCAAACGTATAACGTATAACGTATAACCAATAACGTATAACGTATAACGTTTAACGTATAACGTATAACGTATAACGTATAACTTATAACGTAAAACGTATTACATATTACGTATAACGAGTAACGTATAACGTATAACGTATAACGTATAACGTATAACGTATAACGTATAACGTATAACGTATAACGTATAACGTATAACGTATAACGTATAACGTATAACGTATAACGTATAACGTATAACGTATAACGTATAACGTATAACGTATAACGTATAACGTATAACGTATATCCTATAACGCATAACGTATAACGTATAACGTATAACGTATAACGTAAAACGTATAACGTATAACGTATAACGTATAACGTATAACGTATAACGTATAACGTATAACGTATAACGTATAACGTATAACGTATAACGTATAACGTATAACGTATAACGTATAACGTATAACGTATAACGTATAACGTATAACGTATAACGTATAACGTATAACGTATAACGTATAACGTATAACGTATAACGTATAACGTAAAACCTATAACGTATAACGTATAACGTATAACGTATAACGTATAACGTATAACGTATAACGTATAACGTACAATGTATAACGTATAACGTATAACGTATAACGTATAACGTAAAACGTATAACGTATAACGTATAACGTATAACGTATAACGAATAACGTATAACGTATAACGTATAACGTATAACGTATAACGTATAACGTATAACGTATAACGTACAACGTATAACGTACAACGTATAACGTAGAACGTATAACCTATAACGTATAACGCATAACGTATAACGTATAACGTATAACGTATAACGTATAAAGTATAACGTATAACGTATAACGTATAACGTATAACGTATAACGTATAACGTACAACGTATAACGTATAACGTATATCGTAGAACGTATAACGTATAACGTATAACGTTTAACGTATAACGTATAACGTATAACGTATAACGTACAACGTATAACGTATAACGTACAACGTATAACGTATAACGTATATCGTATAACGTATAACGTATAACGTATAACGTATAACGTATAACGTAAAACGTTTAACGTATAACCTATAACGTATAACGTATAACGTATAACGTATAACGTATAACGCATAACGTATAACGTATACCGTATAACGTATAACGTATAACGTATAACGTATAACGTATAACGTCAAACGTGTAACGTATAACGTATAACGTATAACGCATAACGTATAACGTATACCGTATAACGTATAACGTATAACGTATAACGTATAACGTATAACGTATAGCGTATAACGTTTAACGTATAACGTATAACGTATAACGTATAACGTATAACGTATAACGTATAACGTATAACGTATAACGTATAACGTATAACGTATAACGTATAACGTATAACGTACAGCGTATAACGTCAAACGTATTACGTATAACGTATAACGTATGACGTATCACGTATAAGGTATGACCTATAACGCATAACGTATAGCGTATAACGCATAACGTATAACGTATACCGTATAACGTATAACGTATAACGTATAATGTATAACGTCAAACGTATAACGTATAACGCATAACGTATAACGTATAACGCATAACGCATAACGTATAACGTATAACGTATAACGTATAATATATAACGTATAACGTATAACGTATAACGTATATCGTATAACGTATAACGTATAACGTATAACGTATAACGTATAACGTATAACGTATAACGTATAACGTATAACGTACAGCGTATAACGTCAAACGTGTAACGTATAACGTATAACGTATAACGTATAACGTATACCGCATAACGTATAACGTATAACGTATAACGTATAACGTCAAACGTATAACGTATAACGCATAACGTATAACGTATAACGCATAACGCATAACGTATAACGTATAACGTATAACGTATAATATATAACGTATAACGTATAACGTATAACGTATATCGTATAACGTATAACGTATAACGTATAACGTTTAACGTATAACGTATAACGTATAACGTATAACGTATAACGTATAACGTATAACGTATAACGTATAACGTATAACGTACAGCGTATAACGTCAAACGTGTAACGTATAACGTATAACGTATAACGTATAATGAATAACGCATAACGTATAACGTATAACGTATAACGTATAACGTATAACGCATAACCTATAACGTATAACGTATAACGTATAACGTATAACGTATAACGTATAACGTATATCCTATAACGCATAACGTATAACGTATAACGTATAACGTATAACGTTTAACGTATAACGTATAACGTATAACGTGTAACGTATAACGTATAACCTATAACGTATAACGAATAACGTATAACGTATAACGTATAACGTACAACGTATAACGTATAACGTATATCGTATAACGTATTACGTATAACGTATAACGTTTAACGTATAACATATAACGTATAACGTATAGCGTATAACGTATAACGTATAACGTATAACGTATAACGTATAACGTATAACGTGTAACGTATAACGTATAACGTATAACGCACTACGTATCACGTATAACGTATATCCTATAACGCATAACGTATAACGTATAACGTATAACGTATATCGTATAACGTATAACGTATAACGTAAAACGTATAACGTATAACGTATAACCTATAACGTATAACGAATAACGTATAACGTATAACGTATAACGTATAACCTATAACGTATAACGAATAACGTATAACGTATAACGTATAACGTACAACGTATAACGTATAGCGTATAACGTTTAACGTATAACGTATAACGTATAACGTATAACGTATAACGTATAACCTATATCGTATAACGTATAACGTATAACGTATAACGTACAACGTATAACGTATAACGTATATCGTATAACGTATTACGTACAACGTATAACGTATAACGTATAACGTATAACGTAAAACGTATAGCGAATAACGTATAACGTATAACGTATAACGTATGACGTATCACGTATAAGGTATGACCTATAACGCATAACGTATAGCGTATAACGCATAACGTATAACGTATAACGTATAACGTATAACGTATAACGTATAACGTATAACGTATAACGTATAACGTATAACGTATAACGTATAACGTATAACGTATAACGTATAACGTATAACGTATAACTTATAACGTATAACGTATAACGTATAACCATATAACGTATAACGTATAACGTATATCGTATAACGTATAACGTATAACGTATAACGTATAACGTATAACGTATAACGTATAACGTATAACGTATAACGTATAACGTATAACGTATAACGTATAACGTATAACGTATAACGTATAACGTATAACGTATAACGTATAACGTATAACGTATAACGTATAACGTATAACGTATAACGTATAACGTACAGCGTATAACGTCAAACGTATAACGTATAACGTATAACGTCTAACGTATAACGCATAACGTATAACATATAACGTATAACGCATAACGTATAACGTATAACGTATAACGTATAACGTATAACGTATAACGTATAACGTATAACGTATAACGTATAACGTATAACGTATAACGTGCAGCGTATAACGTCAAACGTATAACGTATAACGTATAACCAATAACGTATAACGTATAACGTTTAACGTATAACGTATAACGTATAACGTATAACTTATAACGTAAAACGTATTACATATTACGTATAACGAGTAACGTATAACGTATAACGTATAACGTATAACGTATAACGTATAACGTATAACGTATAACGTATAACGTATAACGTATAACGTATAACGTATAACGTATAACGTATAACGTACAGCGTATAACGTCAAACGTATAACGTATAACGTATAACGTCTAACGTATAACGCATAACGTGTAACATATAACGTATAACGCATAACGTATAACGTATAACGTATAACGTATAACGTATAACGTATAACGTATAACGTATAACGTATAACGTATAACGTATAACGTATAACGTGCAGCGTATAACGTCAAACGTATAACGTATAACGTATAACCAATAACGTATAACGTATAACGTTTAACGTATAACGTATAACGTATAACGTATAACTTATAACGTAAAACGTATTACATATTACGTATAACGAGTAACGTATAACGTATAACGTATAACGTATAACGTATAACGTATAACGTATAACGTATAACGTATAACGTATAACGTATAACGTATAACGTATAACGTATAACGTATAACGTATAACGTATAACGTATAACGTATAACGTATAACGTATATCCTATAACGCATAACGTATAACGTATAACGTATATCGTATAACGTATAACGTATAACGTAAAACGTATAACGTATAACGTATAACGTATAACGTATAACGTATAACGTATAACGTATAACGTATAACGTATAACGTATAACGTATAACGTATAACGTATAACGTATAACGTATAACGTATAACGTATAACGTATAACGTATAACGTATAACGTATAACGTATAACGTATAACGTATAACGTATAACGTATAACGTATAACGTAAAACCTATAACGTATAACGTATAACGTATAACGTATAACGTATAACGTATAACGTATAACGTATAACGTACAATGTATAACGTATAACGTATAACGTATAACGTATAACGTAAAACGTATAACGTATAACGTATAACGTATAACGTATAACGAATAACGTATAACGTATAACGTATAACGTATAACGTATAACGTATAACGTATAACGTATAACGTACAACGTATAACGTACAACGTATAACGTAGAACGTATAACCTATAACGTATAACGCATAACGTATAACGTATAACGTATAACGTATAACGTATAAAGTATAACGTATAACGTATAACGTATAACGTATAACGTAAAACGTATAACGTACAACGTATAACGTATAACGTATATCGTAGAACGTATAACGTATAACGTATAACGTTTAACGTATAACGTATAACGTATAACGTATAACGTACAACGTATAACGTATAACGTACAACGTATAACGTATAACGTATATCGTATAACGTATAACGTATAACGTATAACGTATAACGTATAACGTAAAACGTTTAACGTATAACCTATAACGTATAACGTATAACGTATAACGTATAACGTATAACGCATAACGTATAACGTATACCGTATAACGTATAACGTATAACGTATAACGTATAACGTATAACGTCAAACGTGTAACGTATAACGTATAACGTATAACGCATAACGTATAACGTATACCGTATAACGTATAACGTATAACGTATAACGTATAACGTATAACGTATAGCGTATAACGTTTAACGTATAACGTATAACGTATAACGTATAACGTATAACGTATAACGTATAACGTATAACGTATAACGTATAACGTATAACGTATAACGTATAACGTATAACGTACAGCGTATAACGTCAAACGTATAACGTATAACGTATAACGTATGACGTATCACGTATAAGGTATGACCTATAACGCATAACGTATAGCGTATAACGCATAACGTATAACGTATACCGTATAACGTATAACGTATAACGTATAATGTATAACGTCAAACGTATAACGTATAACGCATAACGTATAACGTATAACGCATAACGCATAACGTATAACGTATAACGTATAACGTATAATATATAACGTATAACGTATAACGTATAACGTATATCGTATAACGTATAACGTATAACGTATAACGTATAACGTATAACGTATAACGTATAACGTAAAACGTATAACGTACAGCGTATAACGTCAAACGTGTAACGTATAACGTATAACGTATAACGTATAACGTATACCGCATAACGTATAACGTATAACGTATAACGCATAACGTATAACATATAACGTATAACGCATAACGTATAACGTATAACGTATACCGTATAACGTATAACGTATAACGTATAACGTATAACGTCAAACGTATAACGTATAACGCATAACGTATAACGTATAACGCATAACGCATAACGTATAACGTATAACGTATAACGTATAATATATAACGTATAACGTATAACGTATAACGTATATCGTATAACGTATAACGTATAACGTATAACGTTTAACGTATAACGTATAACGTATAACGTATAACGTATAACGTATAACGTATAACGTATAACGTATAACGTATAACGTACAGCGTATAACGTCAAACGTGTAACGTATAACGTATAACGTATAACGTATAACGAATAACGCATAACGTATAACGTATAACGTATAACGTATAACGTATAACGCATAACCTATAACGTATAACGTATAACGTATAACGTATAACGTATAACGTATAACGTATATCCTATAACGCATAACGTATAACGTATAACGTATAACGTATAACGTTTAACGTATAACGTATAACGTATAACGTGTAACGTATAACGTATAACCTATAACGTATAACGAATAACGTATAACGTATAACGTATAACGTACAACGTATAACGTATAACGTATATCGTATAACGTATTACGTATAACGTATAACGTTTAACGTATAACATATAACGTATAACGTATAACGTATAACGTATAACGTATAACGTATATCGTATAACGTATAACGTATAACGTGTAACGTATAACGTATAACGTATAACGCACTACGTATCACGTATAACGTATATCCTATAACGCATAACGTATATCCTATAACGCATAATGTATAGCGTATAACGCATAACGTATACCGTATAACGTATAACGTCACTCGTATAACGTATAACGTATAACGTATAACGCATAACGTATAACGTATAACGTATAACGTGTAACGTATAACGTATAACGTATAACGTATATCGTATAACGTATATCGTATAACGTATAACGTATAACGTAAAACGTTTAACGTATAACCTATAACGTATAACGTATAACGTCAAACGTATAACGTATAACGTATAACGTATAACGCATAAAGTATAACGTATACCGTATAACGTATAACGTATAACGTATAACGTATAACGTGTAACGTCACACGTGTAACGTATAACGTATGACGTATAACGCATAACGTATAACGTATACCGTATAACGTATAACGTATAACGTATAACGTATAACGTATAACGTATAGCGTATAACGTTTAACGTATAACGTATAACGTATAACGTATAACGTATAACGTATAACGTATAACGTATATCGTATAACGTATAACGTATAACGTATAACGTATAACGTATAACGTATAACGTATAACGTATAACGTATAACGTATAACGTATAACGTATAACGTATAACGTATAACGTACAGCGTATAACGTCAAACGTATAACGTATAACGTATAACGTATAACGCATAACGTATAACATATAACGTATAACGCATAACGTATAACGTATAACGTATAACGTATAACGTATAACGTATAACGTATAACGTATAACGTATAACGTATAACGTATAACGTATAACGTGCAGCGTATAACGTCAAACGTATAACGTATAACGTATAACCAATAACGTATAACGTATAACGTTTAACGTATAACGTATAACGTATATCGTATAACTTATAACGTAAAACGTATTACATATTACGTATAACGAGTAACGTATAACGTGTAACGTATAACGTATAACGTATAACGTATAACGTATAACGTATAACGTATAACGTATAACGTATAACGTATAGCGTATAACGTATAACGTATAACGTATAACGTATAACGTATAACGTATAACGTATAACGTATATCCTATAACGCATAACGTATAACGTATAACGTATATCGTATAACGTATAACGTATAACGTATAACGTAAAACGTTTAACGTATAACCTATAACATCTAACGTATAACGTATAACGTATAACGTATACCGTATAACGTATAACGTATAACGTATAACGTATAACGTCAAACGTATAACGTATAACGCATAACGTATAACGTATAACGCATAACGCATAACGTATAACGTATAACGTATAACGTATAATATATAACGTATAACGTATAACGTATAACGTATATCGTATAACGTATAACGTATAACGTATAACGTTTAACGTATAACGTATAACGTATAACGTATAACGTATAACGTATAACGTATAACGTATAACGTACAGCGTATAACGTCAAACGTGTAACGTATAACGTATAACGTATAACGTATAACGTATAACGCATAACGTATAACGTATAACGTATAACGCATAACCTATAACGTATAACGTATAACGTATAACGTATAACGTATAACGTATAACGTATATCCTATAACGCATAACGTATAACGTATAACGTATAACGTATAACGTTTAACGTATAACGTATAACGTATAACGTATAACGTATAACGTATAACGTATAACCTATAACGTATAACGAATAACGTATAACGTATAACGTATAACGTACAACGTATAACGTATAACGTATATCGTATAACGTATTACGTATAACGTATAACGATTAACGTATAACCTATAACGTATAACGTATAACGTATAACGTATAACGTATAACGTATAACGTATAACGTTTAACGTATAACGTATAACGTCTAACGTACAACGTATAACGTATAACGTATATCGTATAACGTATTACGTATAACGTATAACGTTTAACGTATAACATATAACGTATAACGTATAACGTATAACGTATAACGTATAACGTATAACGTATAACGTTTAACGTATAACGTATAACGTATAACGTATAACGTATAACGTATAACGTATAACGTATAACGTATAACGTAAAACGTATAACGAATAACGTATAACGTATAACGTATGACGTATCACGTATAAGGTATGACCTATAACGCATAACGTATAGCGTATAACGCATAACGTATAACGTATAACGTATAACGTATAACGTATAACGTATAACGTATAACGTATAACGTATAACCTATAACGTATAACCTATAACGTATAACGTATAACGTATAACGTATAACGTATAACGTATAACGTATAACGTATAACGTATAACGTATAACGTATAACGTATAACGTATAACGTATAACGTATAACGTATAACGTATAACGTATATCCATTAACGCATAACGTATAACGTATAACGTATAACGTATAACGTTTAACGTATAACGTATAACGTATAACGTATAACGTATAACGTATAACCTATAACGTATAACGAATAACGTATAACGTATAACGTATAACGTACAACGTATAACGTATAAGGTATATCGTATAATGTATTACGTATAACGTATAACGTATAACGCATAACGTATAACGTATAACGTATAACGTGTAACGTATAACGTATAACGTATAACGTACATCGTATAACGTATATCGTATAACGTATAACGTATAACGTAAAACGTTTAACGTATAACCTATAACGTATAACGTATAACGTCAAACGTATAACGTATAACGTATAACGTATAACGCATAAAGTATAACGTATACCGTATAACGTATAACGTATAACGTATAACGTATAACGTGTAACGTCACACGTGTAACGTATAACGTATGACGTATAACGCATAACGTATAACGTATACCGTATAACGTATAACGTCAAACGTATAACGTATAACGTATAACGTATAACGTATAACGCATAACGTATAACATATAACGTATAACGCATAACGTATAACGTATAACGTATAACGTATAACGTATAACGTATAACGTATAACGTATAACGTATAACGTATAACGTATAACGTATAACGTGCAGCGTATAACGTCAAACGTATAACGTATAACGTATAACCAATAACGTATAACGTATAACGTATAACGTATAACGTATAACGTATAACCTATAACGTATAACGAATAACGTATAACGTATAACGTATAACGTACAACGTATAACGTATAACGTATATCGTATAACGTATTACGTATAACGTATAACGTTTAACGTATAACCTATAACGTATAACGTATAACGTATAACGTATAACGTATAACGTATAACGTATAACGTTTAACGTATAACGTATAACGTCTAACGTACAACGTATAACGTATAACGTATATCGTATAACGTATTACGTATAACGTATAACGTTTAACGTATAACATATAACGTATAACGTATAACGTATAACGTATAACGTATAACGTATAACGTATAACGTTTAACGTATAACGTATAACGTATAACGTATAACGTATAACGTATAACGTATAACGTATAACGTATAACGTAAAACGTATAACGAATAACGTATAACGTATAACGTATAACGTATGACGTATCACGTATAAGGTATGACCTATAACGCATAACGTATAGCGTATAACGCATAACGTATAACGTATAACGTATAACGTATAACGTATAACGTATAACGTATAACGTATAACGTATAACCTATAACGTATAACCTATAACGTATAACGTATAACGTATAACGTATAACGTATAACGTATAACGTATAACGTATAACGTATAACGTATAACGTATAACGTATAACGTATAACGTATAACGTATAACGTATAACGTATAACGTATATCCATTAACGCATAACGTATAACGTATAACGTATAACGTATAACGTTTAACGTATAACGTATAACGTATAACGTATAACGTATAACGTATAACCTATAACGTATAACGAATAACGTATAACGTATAACGTATAACGTACAACGTATAACGTATAAGGTATATCGTATAATGTATTACGTATAACGTATAACGTATAACGCATAACGTATAACGTATAACGTATAACGTGTAACGTATAACGTATAACGTATAACGTACATCGTATAACGTATATCGTATAACGTATAACGTATAACGTAAAACGTTTAACGTATAACCTATAACGTATAACGTATAACGTCAAACGTATAACGTATAACGTATAACGTATAACGCATAAAGTATAACGTATACCGTATAACGTATAACGTATAACGTATAACGTATAACGTGTAACGTCACACGTGTAACGTATAACGTATGACGTATAACGCATAACGTATAACGTATACCGTATAACGTATAACGTCAAACGTATAACGTATAACGTATAACGTATAACGCATAACGTATAACATATAACGTATAACGCATAACGTATAACGTATAACGTATAACGTATAACGTATAACGTATAACGTATAACGTATAACGTATAACGTATAACGTATAACGTATAACGTGCAGCGTATAACGTCAAACGTATAACGTATAACGTATAACCAATAACGTATAACGTATAACGTTTAACGTATAACGTATAACGTATATCGTATAACTTATAACGTAAAACGTATTACATATTACGTATAACGAGTAACGTATAACGTGTAACGTATAACGTATAACGTATAACGTATAACGTATAACGTATAACGTATAACGTATAACGTATAGCGTATAACGTATAACGTATAACGTATAACGTATAACGTATAACGTATAACGTATAACGTATATCCTATAACGCATAACGTATAACGTATAACGTATATCGTATAACGTATAACGTATAACGTAAAACGTTTAACGTATAACCTATAACATCTAACGTATAACGTATAACGCATAACGTATAACGTATAACGTATAACGCATAACCTATAACGTATAACGTATAACGTATAACGTATAACGTATAACGTATAACGTATAACGTATATCCTATGACGCATAACGTATAACGTATAACGTATAACGTATAACGTTTAACGTATAACGTATAACGTATAACGTATAATGTATAACGTATAACGTATAACCTATAACGTATAACGAATAACGTATAACGTATAACGTATAACGTACAACGTATAACGTATAACGTATATCGTATAACGTATTACGTATAACGTATAACGTTTAACGTATAACCTATAACGTATAACGTATAACGTATAACGTATAACGTATAACGTATAACGTATAACGTTTAACGTATAACGTATAACGTCTAACGTACAACGTATAACGTATAACGTATATCGTATAACGTATTACGTATAACGTATAACGTTTAACGTATAACATATAACGTATAACGTATAACGTATAACGTATAACGTATAACGTATAACGTATAACGTTTAACGTATAACGTATAACGTATAACGTATAACGTATAACGTATAACGTATAACGTATAACGTATAACGTAAAACGTATAACGAATAACGTATAACGTATAACGTATAACGTATGACGTATCACGTATAAGGTATGACCTATAACGCATAACGTATAGCGTATAACGCATAACGTATAACGTATAACGTATAACGTATAACGTATAACGTATAACGTATAACGTATAACGTATAACCTATAACGTATAACCTATAACGTATAACGTATAACGTATAACGTATAACGTATAACGTATAACGTATAACGTATAACGTATAACGTATAACGTATAACGTATAACGTATAACGTATAACGTATATCCTATAACGCATAACGTATAACGTATAACGTATAACGTATAACGTTTAACGTATAACGTATAACGTATAACGTATAACGTATAACGTATAACCTATAACGTATAACGAATAACGTATAACGTATAACGTATAACGTACAACGTATAACGTATAAGGTATATCGTATAACGTATTACGTATAACGTATAACGTATAACGCATAACGTATAACGTATAACGTATAACGTGTAACGTATAACGTATAACGTATAACGTATATCGTATAACGTATATCGTATAACGTATAACGTATAACGTAAAACGTTTAACGTATAACCTATAACGTATAACGTATAACGTCAAACGTATAACGTATAACGTATAACGTATAACGCATAAAGTATAACGTATACCGTATAACGTATAACGTATAACGTATAACGTATAACGTATAACGTGTAACGTCACACGTGTAACGTATAACGTATGACGTATAACGCATAACGTATAACGTATACCGTATAACGTATAACGTATAACGTATAACGTATAACGTATAACGTATAGCGTATAACGTTTAACGTATAACGTATAACGTATAACGTATAACGTATAACGTATAACGTATATCGTATAACTTATAACGTAAAACGTATTACATATTACGTATAACGAGTAACGTATAACGTGTAACGTATAACGTATAACGTATAACGTATAACGTATAACGTATAACGTATAACGTATAACGTATAGCGTATAACGTATAACGTATAACGTATAACGTATAACGTATAACGTATAACGTATAACGTATATCCTATAACGCATAACGTATAACGTATAACGTATATCGTATAACGTATAACGTATAACGTAAAACGTTTAACGTATAACCTATAACATCTAACGTATAACGTATAACTTATAACGTATATCCTATAACGTATAACGTATAACTTATAACGTATATCGTATAACGTATAACGTATAACGTAAAACGTTTAACGTATAACCTATAACGTCTAACGTATAACGTATAACGTATAACGTATACCGTATAACGTATAACGTATAACGTATAACGTATAACGTCAAACGTATAACGTATAACGCATAACGTATAACGTATAACGCATAACGCATAACGTATAACGTATAACGTATAACGTATAATATATAACGTATAACGTATAACGTATAACGTATATCGTATAACGTATAACGTATAACGTATAACGTTTAACGTATAACGTATAACGTATAACGTATAACGTATAACGTATAACGTATAACGTATAACGTACAGCGTATAACGTCAAACGTGTAACGTATAACGTATAACGTATAACGTATAACGTATAACGCATAACGTATAACGTATAACGTATAACGCATAACCTATAACGTATAACGTATAACGTATAACGTATAACGTATAACGTATAACGTATATCCTATAACGCATAACGTATAACGTATAACGTATAACGTATAACGTTTAACGTATAACGTATAACGTATAACGTATAACGTATAACGTATAACGTATAACCTATAACGTATAACGAATAACGTATAACGTATAACGTATAACGTACAACGTATAACGTATAACGTATATCGTATAACGTATTACGTATAACGTATAACGTTTAACGTATAACCTATAACGTATAACGTATAACGTATAACGTATAACGTATAACGTATAACGTATAACGTTTAACGTATAACGTATAACGTCTAACGTACAACGTATAACGTATAACGTATATCGTATAACGTATTACGTATAACGTATAACGTTTATCGTATAACATATAACGTATAACGTATAACGTATAACGTATAACGTATAACGTATAACGTATAACGTTTAACGTATAACGTATAACGTATAACGTATAACGTATAACGTATAACGTATAACGTATAACGTATAACGTAAAACGTATAACGAATAACGTATAACGTATAACGTATAACGTATGACGTATCACGTATAAGGTATGACCTATAACGCATAACGTATAGCGTATAACGCATAACGTATAACGTATAACGTATAACGTATAACGTATAACGTATAACGTATAACGTATAACGTATAACCTATAACGTATAACCTATAACGTATAACGTATAACGTATAACGTATAACGTATAACGTATAACGTATAACGTATAACGTATAACGTATAACGTATAACGTATAACGTATAACGTATAACGTATAACGTATATCCTATAACGCATAACGTATAACGTATAACGTATAACGTATAACGTTTAACGTATAACGTATAACGTATAACGTATAACGTATAACGTATAACCTATAACGTATAACGAATAACGTATAACGTATAACGTATAACGTACAACGTATAACGTATAAGGTATATCGTATAACGTATTACGTATAACGTATAACGTTTAACGTATAACATATAACGTATAACGTATAACGCATAACCTATAACGTATAACGCATAACGTATAACGTATAACGTATAACGTATATCGTATAACGTATAACGTATAACGTAAAACGTTTAACGTATAACCTATAACGTCTAACGTATAACGTATAACGTATAACGTACAACGTATAACGTATAACGTATATCGTACAACGTATTACGTATAACGTATAACGTTTAACGTATAACGTATAACGTATAACGTATAACGTATAACGTATAACGTATAACGTATAACGTATAACGTATAACGTATAACGTATAACGTAAAACGTATAACGAATAACGTATAACGTATACCGTATAACGTATGACGTATCACGTATAAGGTATGACCTATAACGCATAACGTATAGCGTATAACGCTTAACGTATAACGTATAACGTATAACGTATAACGTATAACGTATAACGTATAACGTATAACGTATATCCTATAACGCATAACGTATAACGTATAACGTATATCGTATAACGTATAACGTATAACGTAAAACGTATAACCTATAACGTATAACGTATAACGTATAACGTATAACGTATAACGTATAACGTATAACGTATAACGTATAACGTATAACGTATAACGTATATCGTATAACGTATAACGTATAACGTATAACGTATGACGTATCACGTATAAGGTATGACCTATAACGCATAACGTATAGCGTATAACGCATAACGTATAACGTATAACGTATAACGTATAACGTATAACGTATAACGTATAACGTATAACGTATAACCTATAACGTATAACCTATAACGTATAACGTATAACGTATAACGTTTAACGTATAACCTATAACGTCTAACGTATAACGTATAACGTGTAACGTATATCCTATAACGCATAACGTATAACGTATAACGAATAACGTATAACGTATAACGTATAACGTATAACGTATAACGTATAACGTATAACTTATAACGTGAAACGTATTTCATATTACGTATAACGAGTAACGTATAACGTATAACGTATAACGTATAACGTATAACGTATAACGTATAACGTATAACGTATAACGTATAACGAATAACGTATAACGTAAAACGTATAACGTATAACGTATAATGTATAACGTATAACGTATAACGTATAACGTAAAACGTATAACGTATAACGTATAACGTATAACGTATAACGTATAACGTATAACGTACAACGTATAACGTACAACGTATATCGTATAACGTATAACGAATAACGTATAACGTAAAACGTATAACGTATAACGTATAATGTATAACGTATAACGTATAACGTATAACGTATAACGTATAACGTATAACGTATAACGTATAACGTATAACGTATAACGTATAACGAATAACGTATAACGTAAAACGTATAACGTATAACGTATAATGTATAACGTATAACGTATAACGTATAACGTAAAACGTATAACGTATAACGTATAACGTATAACGTATAACGTATAACGTATAACGTATAACGTATAACCTATAACGTATAACGAATAACGTATAACGTATAACGTATAACGTACAACGTATAACGTATAACGTATATCGTATAACGTATTACGTATAACGTATAACGTTTAACGTATAACCTATAACGTATAACGTATAACGTATAACGTATAACGTATAACGTATAACGTATAACGTTTAACGTATAACGTATAACGTCTAACGTACAACGTATAACGTATAACGTATATCGTATAACGTATTACGTATAACGTATAACGTTTAACGTATAACATATAACGTATAACGTATAACGTATAACGTATAACGTATAACGTATAACGTATAACGTTTAACGTATAACGTATAACGTATAACGTATAACGTATAACGTATAACGTATAACGTATAACGTATAACGTAAAACGTAAAACGTATAACGAATAACGTATAACGTATAACGTATAACGTATGACGTATCACGTATAAGGTATGACCTATAACGCATAACGTATAGCGTATAACGCATAACGTATAACGTATAACGTATAACGTATAACGTATAACGTATAACGTATAACGTATAACGTATAACCTATAACGTATAACCTATAACGTATAACGTATAACGTATAACGTATAACGTATAACGTATAACGTATAACGTATAACGTCTAACGTACAACGTATAACGTATAACGTATATCGTATAACGTATTACGTATAACGTATAACGTTTAACGTATAACATATAACGTATAACGTATAACGTATAACGTATAACGTATAACGTATAACGTATAACGTTTAACGTATAACGTATAACGTATAACGTATAACGTATAACGTATAACGTATAACGTATAACGTATAACGTAAAACGTATAACGAATAACGTATAACGTATAACGTATAACGTATGACGTATCACGTATAAGGTATGACCTATAACGCATAACGTATAGCGTATAACGCATAACGTATAACGTATAACGTATAACGTATAACGTATAACGTATAACGTATAACGTATAACGTATAACCTATAACGTATAACCTATAACGTATAACGTATAACGTATAACGTATAACGTATAACGTATAACGTATAACGTATAACGTATAACGTATAACGTATAACGTATAACGTATAACGTATAACGTATATCCTATAACGCATAACGTATAACGTATAACGTATAACGTATAACGTTTAACGTATAACGTATAACGTATAACGTATAACGTATAACGTATAACCTATAACGTATAACGAATAACGTATAACGTATAACGTATAACGTACAACGTATAACGTATAAGGTATATCGTATAACGTATTACGTATAACGTATAACGTATAACGCATAACGTATAACGTATAACGTATAACGTGTAACGTATAACGTATAACGTATAACGTATATCGTATAACGTATATCGTATAACGTATAACGTATAACGTAAAACGTTTAACGTATAACCTATAACGTATAACGTATAACGTCAAACGTATAACGTATAACGTATAACGTATAACGCATAAAGTATAACGTCTACCGTATAACGTATAACGTATAACGTATAACGTATAACGTGTAACGTCACACGTGTAACGTATAACGTATGACGTATAACGCATAACGTATAACGTATACCGTATAACGTATAACGTATAACGTATAACGTATAACGTATAACGTATAGCGTATAACGTTTAACGTATAACGTATAACGTATAACGTATAACGTATAACGTATAACGTATAACGTATATCGTATAACGTATAACGTATAACGTATAACGTATAACGTATAACGTATAACGTATAACGTATAACGTATAACGTATAACGTATAACGTATAACGTATAACGTATAACGTATAACGTATAACGTATAACGCATAACGTATAACATATAACGTATAACGCATAACGTATAACGTATAACGTATAACGTATAACGTATAACGTATAACGTATAACGTATAACGTATAACGTATAACGTATAACGTATAACGTGCAGCGTATAACGTCAAACGTATAACGTATAACGTATAACCAATAACGTATAACGTATAACGTTTAACGTATAACGTATAACGTATATCGTATAACTTATAACGTAAAACGTATTACATATTACGTATAACGAGTAACGTATAACGTGTAACGTATAACGTATAACGTATAACGTATAACGTATAACGTATAACGTATAACGTATAACGTATAGCGTATAACGTATAACGTATAACGTATAACGTATAACGTATAACGTATAACGTATAACGTATATCCTATAACGCATAACGTATAACGTATAACGTATATCGTATAACGTATAACGTATAACGTAAAACGTTTAACGTATAACCTATAACATCTAACGTATAACGTATAACTTATAACGTATATCCTATAACGTATAACGTATAACTTATAACGAATATCGTATAACGTATAACGTATAACGTAAAACGTTTAACGTATAACCTATAACGTCTAACGTATAACGTATAACGTATAACGTATACCGTATAACGTATAACGTATAACGTATAACGTATAACGTCAAACGTATAACGTATAACGCATAACGTATAACGTATAACGCATAACGCATAACGTATAACGTATAACGTATAACGTATAATATATAACGTATAACGTATAACGTATAACGTATATCGTATAACGTATAACGTATAACGTATAACGTTTAACGTATAACGTATAACGTATAACGTATAACGTATAACGTATAACGTATAACGTATAACGTACAGCGTATAACGTCAAACGTGTAACGTATAACGTATAACGTATAACGTATAACGTATAACGCATAACGTATAACGTATAACGTATAACGCATAACCTATAACGTATAACGTATAACGTATAACGTATAACGTATAACGTATAACGTATATCCTATAACGCATAACGTATAACGTATAACGTATAACGTATAACGTTTAACGTATAACGTATAACGTATAACGTATAACGTATAACGTATAACGTATAACCTATAACGTATAACGAATAACGTATAACGTATAACGTATAACGTACAACGTATAACGTATAACGTATATCGTATAACGTATTACGTATAACGTATAACGTTTAACGTATAACCTATAACGTATAACGTATAACGTATAACGTATAACGTATAACGTATAACGTATAACGTTTAACGTATAACGTATAACGTATAACGTACAACGTATAACGTATAACGTATATCGTATAACGTATTACGTATAACGTATAACGTTTAACGTATAACATATAACGTATAACGTATAACGTATAACGTATAACGTATAACGTATAACGTATAACGTTTAACGTATAACGTATAACGTATAACGTATAACGTATAACGTATAACGTATAACGTATAACGTATAACGTAAAACGTATAACGAATAACGTATAACGTATAACGTATAACGTATGACGTATCACGTATAAGGTATGACCTATAACGCATAACGTATAGCGTATAACGCATAACGTATAACGTATAACGTATAACGTATAACGTATAACGTATAACGTATAACGTATAACGTATAACCTATAACGTATAACCTATAACGTATAACGTATAACGTATAACGTATAACGTATAACGTATAACGTATAACGTATAACGTATAACGTATAACGTATAACGTATAACGTATAACGTATAACGTATAACGTATATCCTATAACGCATAACGTATAACGTATAACGTATAACGTATAACGTTTAACGTATAACGTATAACGTATAACGTATAACGTATAACGTATAACCTATAACGTATAACGAATAACGTATAACGTATAACGTATAACGTACAACGTATAACGTATAAGGTATATCGTATAACGTATTACGTATAACGTATAACGTTTAACGTATAACATATAACGTATAACGTATAACGCATAACCTATAACGTATAACGCATAACGTATAACGTATAACGTATAACGTATATCGTATAACGTATAACGTATAACGTAAAACGTTTAACGTATAACCTATAACGTCTAACGTATAACGTATAACGTATAACGTACAACGTATAACGTATAACGTATATCGTACAACGTATTACGTATAACGTATAACGTTTAACGTATAACGTATAACGTATAACGTATAACGTATAACGTATAACGTATAACGTACAACGTATAACGTAAAACGTATAACGAATAACGTATAACGTATACCGTATAACGTATGACGTATCACGTATAAGGTATGACCTATAACGCATAACGTATAGCGTATAACGCATAACGTATAACGTATAACGTATAACGTATAACGTATAACGTATAACGTATAACGTATAACGTATATCCTATAACGCATAACGTATAACGTATAACGTATATCGTATAACGTATAACGTATAACGTAAAACGTATAACCTATAACGTATAACGTATAACGTATAACGTATAACGTATAACGTATAACGTATAACGTATAACGTATAACGTATAACGTATAACGTATAACGTATATCGTATAACGTATAACGTATAACGTATAACGTATAACGTATAACGTATAACGTATAACGTATAACGTATAACGTTTAACGTATAACCTATAACGTCTAACGTATAACGTATAACGTGTAACGTATATCCTATAACGCATAACGTATGACGTATAACGTATAACGTATAACGTATAACGTATAACGTATAACGTATAACGTATAACGTATAACTTATAACGTGAAACGTATTTCATATTACGTATAACGAGTAACGTATAACGTATAACGTATAACGTATAACGTATAACGTATAACGTATAACGTATAACGTATAACGTATAACGAATAACGTATAACGTAAAACGTATAACGTATAACGTATAATGTATAACGTATAACGTATAACGTATAACGTAAAACGTATAACGTATAACGTATAACGTATAACGTATAACGTATAACGTATAACGTACAACGTATAACGTACAACGTATATCGTATAACGTATAACGAATAACGTATAACGTAAAACGTATAACGTATAACGTATAATGTATAACGTATAACGTATAACGTATAACGTATAACGTATAACGTATAACGTATAACGTATAACGTATAACGTATAACGTATAACGAATAACGTATAACGTAAAACGTATAACGTATAACGTATAATGTATAACGTATAACGTATAACGTATAACGTAAAACGTATAACGTATAACGTATAACGTATAACGTATAACGTATAACGTATAACGTATAACGTATAACCTATAACGTATAACGAATAACGTATAACGTATAACGTATAACGTACAACGTATAACGTATAACGTATATCGTATAACGTATTACGTATAACGTATAACGTTTAACGTATAACCTATAACGTATAACGTATAACGTATAACGTATAACGTATAACGTATAACGTATAACGTTTAACGTATAACGTATAACGTCTAACGTACAACGTATAACGTATAACGTATATCGTATAACGTATTACGTATAACGTATAACGTTTAACGTATAACATATAACGTATAACGTATAACGTATAACGTATAACGTATAACGTATAACGTATAACGTTTAACATATAACGTATAACGTATAACGTATAACGTATAACGTATAACGTATAACGTATAACGTATAACGTAAAACGTATAACGAATAACGTATAACGTATAACGTATAACGTATGACGTATCACGTATAAGGTATGACCTATAACGCATAACGTATAGCGTATAACGCATAACGTATAACGTATAACGTATAACGTATAACGTATAACGTATAACGTATAACGTATAACGTATAACCTATAACGTATAACCTATAACGTATAACGTATAACGTATAACGTATAACGTATAACGTATAACGTATAACGTATAACGTATAACGTATAACGTATAACGTATAACGTATAACGTATAACGTATAACGTATAACGTATATCCTATAACGCATAACGTATAACGTATAACGTATAACGTATAACGTTTAACGTATAACGTATAACGTATAACGTATAACGTATAACGTATAACGTATAACCTATAACGTATAACGAATAACGTATAACGTATAACGTATAACGTACAACGTATAACGTATAAGGTATATCGTATAACGTATTACGTATAACGTATAACGTATAACGCATAACGTATAACGTATAACGTATAACGTGTAACGTATAACGTATAACGTATAACGTACATCGTATAACGTATATCGTATAACGTATAACGTATAACGTAAAACGTTTAACGTATAACCTATAACGTATAACGTATAACGTCAAACGTATAACGTATAACGTATAACGTATAACGCATAAAGTATAACGTATACCGTATAACGTATAACGTATAACGTATAACGTATAACGTGTAACGTCACACGTGTAACGTATAACGTATGACGTATAACGCATAACGTATAACGTATACCGTATAACGTATAACGTATAACGTATAACGTATAACGTATAACGTATAACGTATAACGTATAACGTATAACGTACAGCGTATAACGTCAAACGTATAACGTATAACGTATAACGTATAACGCATAACGTATAACATATAACGTATAACGCATAACGTATAACGTATAACGTATAACGTATAACGTATAACGTATAACGTATAACGTATAACGTATAACGTATAACGTATAACGTATAGCGTATAACGTATAACGTATAACGTATAACGCATAACGTATAACGTATAACGTATAACGTATATCCTATAACGCATAACGTATAACGTATAACGTATATCGTATAACGTATAACGTATAACGTAAAACGTTTAACGTATAACCTATAACATCTAACGTATAACGTATAACGCATAACGTATAACGTATAACGTATAACGCATAACCTATAACGTATAACGTATAACGTATAACGTATAACGTATAACGTATAACGTATATCCTATGACGCATAACGTATAACGTATAACGTATAACGTATAACGTTTAACGTATAACGTATAACGTATAACGTATAATGTATAACGTATAACGTATAACCTATAACGTATAACGAATAACGTATAACGTATAACGTATAACGTACAACGTATAACGTATAACGTATATCGTATAACGTATTACGTATAACGTATAACGTTTAACGTATAACCTATAACGTATAACGTATAACGTATAACGTATAACGTATAACGTATAACGTATAACGTATAACGTTTAACGTATAACGTATAACGTCTAACGTACAACGTATAACGTATAACGTATATCGTATAACGTATTACGTATAACGTATAACGTTTAACGTATAACATATAACGTATAAAGTATAACGTATAACGTATAACGTATAACGTATAACGTATAACGTTTAACGTATAACGTATAACGTATAACGTATAACGTATAACGTATAACGTATAACGTATAACGTATAACGTAAAACGTATAACGAATAACGTATAACGTATAACGTATAACGTATGACGTATCACGTATAAGGTATGACCTATAACGCATAACGTATAGCGTATAACGCATAACGTATAACGTATAACGTATAACGTATAACGTATAACGTATAACGTATAACGTATAACGTATAACCTATAACGTATAACCTATAACGTATAACGTATAACGTATAACGTATAACGTATAACGTATAACGTATAACGTATAACGTATAACGTATAACGTATAACGTATAACGTATAACGTATAACGTATAACGTATAACGTATAACGTATATCCTATAACGCATAACGTATAACGTATAACGTATAACGTATAACGTTTAACGTATAACGTATAACGTATAACGTATAACGTATAACGTATAACCTATAACGTATAACGAATAACGTATAACGTATAACGTATAACGTACAACGTATAACGTATAAGGTATATCGTATAACGTATTACGTATAACGTATAACGTATAACGCATAACGTATAACGTATAACGTTTAACGTATAACATATAACGTATAACGTATAACGTATAACGTATAACGTATAACGTATAACGTATAACGTTTAACGTATAACGTATAACGTATAACGTATAACGTATAACGTATAACGTATAACGTATAACGTATAACGTAAAACGTATAACGAATAACATATAACGTATAACGTATAACGTATGACGTATCACGTATAAGGTATGACCTATAACGCATAACGTATAACGTATAACGTATAACGTACATCGTATAACGTATATCGTATAACGTATAACGTATAACGTAAAACGTTTAACGTATAGCCTATAACGTATAACGTATAACGTCAAACGTATAACGTATAACGTATAACGTATAACGCATAAAGTATAACGTATACCGTATAACGTATAACGTATAACGTATAACGTATAACGTGTAACGTCACACGTGTAACGTATAACGTATGACGTATAACGCATAACGTATAACGTATACCGTATAACGTATAACGTATAACGTATAACGTATAACGTATAACGTATAACGTATAACGTATAACGTATAACGTACAGCGTATAACGTCAAACGTATAACGTATAACGTATAACGTATAACGCATAACGTATAACATATAACGTATAACGCATAACGTATAACGTATAACGTATAACGTATAACGTATAACGTATAACGTATAACGTATAACGTATAACGTATAACGTATAACGTATAACGTGCAGCGTATAACGTCAAACGTATAACGTATAACGTATAACCAATAACGTATAACGTATAACGTTTAACGTATAACGTATAACGTATATCGTATAACTTATAACGTAAAACGTATTACATATTACGTATAACGAGTAACGTATAACGTGTAACGTATAACGTATAACGTATAACGTATAACGTATAACGTACAGCGTATAACGTCAAACGTATAACGTATAACGTATAACGTATAACGCATAACGTAAAACATATAACGTATAACGCATAACGTATAACGTATAACGTATAACGTATAACGTATAACGTATAACGTATAACGTATAACGTATAACGTATAACGTATAACGTATATCCTATAACGCATAACGTATAACGTATAACGTATATCGTATAACGTATAACGTATAACGTAAAACGTATAACCTATAACGTATAACGTATAACGTATAACGTATAACGTATAACGTATAACGTATAACGTATAACGTATAACGTATAACGTATAACGTATAACGTATATCGTATAACGTATAACGTATAACGTATAACGTATAACGTATAACGTATAACGTATAACGTATAACGTATAACGTTTAACGTATAACCTATAACGTCTAACGTATAACGTATAACGTGTAACGTATATCCTATAACGCATAACGTATGACGTATAACGTATAACGTATAACGTATAACGTATAACGTATAACGTATAACGTATAACGTATAACTTATAACGTGAAACGTATTTCATATTACGTATAACGAGTAACGTATAACGTATAACGTATAACGTATAACGTATAACGTATAACGTATAACGTATAACGTATAACGTATAACGAATAACGTATAACGTAAAACGTATAACGTATAACGTATAATGTATAACGTATAACGTATAACGTATAACGTAAAACGTATAACGTATAACGTATAACGTATAACGTATAACGTATAACGTATAACGTACAACGTATAACGTACAACGTATATCGTATAACGTATAACGAATAACGTATAACGTAAAACGTATAACGTATAACGTATAATGTATAACGTATAACGTATAACGTATAACGTATAACGTATAACGTATAACGTATAACGTATAACGTATAACGTATAACGTATAACGAATAACGTATAACGTAAAACGTATAACGTATAACGTATAATGTATAACGTATAACGTATAACGTATAACGTAAAACGTATAACGTATAACGTATAACGTATAACGTATAACGTATAACGTATAACGTATAACGTATAACCTATAACGTATAACGAATAACGTATAACGTATAACGTATAACGTACAACGTATAACGTATAACGTATATCGTATAACGTATTACGTATAACGTATAACGTTTAACGTATAACCTATAACGTATAACGTATAACGTATAACGTATAACGTATAACGTATAACGTATAACGTTTAACGTATAACGTATAACGTCTAACGTACAACGTATAACGTATAACGTATATCGTATAACGTATTACGTATAACGTATAACGTTTAACGTATAACATATAACGTATAACGTATAACGTATAACGTATAACGTATAACGTATAACGTATAACGTTTAACGTATAACGTATAACGTATAACGTATAACGTATAACGTATAACGTATAACGTATAACGTATAACGTAAAACGTATAACGAATAACGTATAACGTATAACGTATAACGTATGACGTATCACGTATAAGGTATGACCTATAACGCATAACGTATAGCGTATAACGCATAACGTATAACGTATAACGTATAACGTATAACGTATAACGTATAACGTATAACGTATAACGTATAACGTATAACCTATAACGTATAACCTATAACGTATAACGTATAACGTATAACGTATAACGTATAACGTATAACGTATAACGTATAACGTATAACGTATAACGTATAACGTATAACGTATAACGTATAACGTATAACGTATAACGTATATCCTATAACGCATAACGTATAACGTATAACGTATAACGTATAACGTTTAACGTATAACGTATAACGTATAACGTATAACGTATAACGTATAACGTATAACCTATAACGTATAACGAATAACGTATAACGTATAACGTATAACGTACAACGTATAACGTATAAGGTATATCGTATAACGTATTACGTATAACGTATAACGTATAACGCATAACGTATAACGTATAACGTATAACGTGTAACGTATAACGTATAACGTATAACGTACATCGTATAACGTATATCGTATAACGTATAACGTATAACGTAAAACGTTTAACGTATAACCTATAACGTATAACGTATAACGTCAAACGTATAACGTATAACGTATAACGTATAACGCATAAAGTATAACGTATACCGTATAACGTATAACGTATAACGTATAACGTATAACGTGTAACGTCACACGTGTAACGTATAACGTATGACGTATAACGCATAACGTATAACGTATACCGTATAACGTATAACGTATAACGTATAACGTATAACGTATAACGTATAACGTATAACGTATAACGTATAACGTACAGCGTATAACGTCAAACGTATAACGTATAACGTATAACGTATAACGCATAACGTATAACATATAACGTATAACGCATAACGTATAACGTATAACGTATAACGTATAACGTATAACGTATAACGTATAACGTATAACGTATAACGTATAACGTATAACGTATAACGTGCAGCGTATAACGTCAAACGTATAACGTATAACGTATAACCAATAACGTATAACGTATAACGTTTAACGTATAACGTATAACGTATATCGTATAACTTATAACGTAAAACGTATTACATATTACGTATAACGAGTAACGTATAACGTGTAACGTATAACGTATAACGTATAACGTATAACGTATAACGTATAACGTATAACGTATAACGTATAGCGTATAACGTATAACGTATAACGTATAACGCATAACGTATAACGTATAACGTATAACGTATATCCTATAACGCATAACGTATAACGTATAACGTATATCGTATAACGTATAACGTATAACGTAAAACGTTTAACGTATAACCTATAACATCTAACGTATAACGTATAACGCATAACGTATAACGTATAACGTATAACGCATAACCTATAACGTATAACGTATAACGTATAACGTATAACGTATAACGTATAACGTATATCCTATGACGCATAACGTATAACGTATAACGTATAACGTATAACGTTTAACGTATAACGTATAACGTATAACGTATAATGTATAACGTATAACGTATAACCTATAACGTATAACGAATAACGTATAACGTATAACGTATAACGTACAACGTATAACGTATAACGTATATCGTATAACGTATTACGTATAACGTATAACGTTTAACGTATAACCTATAACGTATAACGTATAACGTATAACGTATAACGTATAACGTTTAACGTATAACGTATAACGTCTAACGTACAACGTATAACGTATAACGTATATCGTATAACGTATTACGTATAACGTATAACGTTTAACGTATAACATATAACGTATAAAGTATAACGTATAACGTATAACGTATAACGTATAACGTATAACGTTTAACGTATAACGTATAACGTATAACGTATAACGTATAACGTATAACGTATAACGTATAACGTATAACGTAAAACGTATAACGAATAACGTATAACGTATAACGTATAACGTATGACGTATCACGTATAAGGTATGACCTATAACGCATAACGTATAGCGTATAACGCATAACGTATAACGTATAACGTATAACGTATAACGTATAACGTATAACGTATAACGTATAACGTATAACCTATAACGTATAACCTATAACGTATAACGTATAACGTATAACGTATAACGTATAACGTATAACGTATAACGTATAACGTATAACGTATAACGTATAACGTATAACGTATAACGTATAACGTATAACGTATAACGTATAACGTATATCCTATAACGCATAACGTATAACGTATAACGTATAACGTATAACGTTTAACGTATAACGTATAACGTATAACGTATAACGTATAACGTATAACCTATAACGTATAACGAATAACGTATAACGTATAACGTATAACGTACAACGTATAACGTATAAGGTATATCGTATAACGTATTACGTATAACGTATAACGTATAACGCATAACGTATAACGTATAACGTTTAACGTATAACATATAACGTATAACGTATAACGTATAACGTATAACGTATAACGTATAACGTATAACGTTTAACGTATAACGTATAACGTATAACGTATAACGTATAACGTATAACGTATAACGTATAACGTATAACGTAAAACGTATAACGAATAACGTATAACGTATAACGTATAACGTATGACGTATCACGTATAAGGTATGACCTATAACGCATAACGTATAACGTATAACGTATAACGTACATCGTATAACGTATATCGTATAACGTATAACGTATAACGTAAAACGTTTAACGTATAGCCTATAACGTATAACGTATAACGTCAAACGTATAACGTATAACGTATAACGTATAACGCATAAAGTATAACGTATACCGTATAACGTATAACGTATAACGTATAACGTATAACGTGTAACGTCACACGTGTAACGTATAACGTATGACGTATAACGCATAACGTATAACGTATACCGTATAACGTATAACGTATAACGTATAACGTATAACGTATAACGTATAACGTATAACGTATAACGTATAACGTACAGCGTATAACGTCAAACGTATAACGTATAACGTATAACGTATAACGCATAACGTATAACATATAACGTATAACGCATAACGTATAACGTATAACGTATAACGTATAACGTATACCGTATAACGTATAACGTATAACGTATAACGTATAACGTATAACGTATAACGTATAACGTGCAGCGTATAACGTCAAACGTATAACGTATAACGTATAACCAATAACGTATAACGTATAACGTTTAACGTATAACGTATAACGTATATCGTATAACTTATAACGTAAAACGTATTACATATTACGTATAACGAGTAACGTATAACGTGTAACGTATAACGTATAACGTATAACGTATAACGTATAACGTACAGCGTATAACGTCAAACGTATAACGTATAACGTATAACGTATAACGCATAACGTATAACATATAACGTATAACGCATAACGTATAACGTATAACGTATAACGTATAACGTATAACGTATATCGTATAACGTATTACGTATAACGTATAACGTTTAACGTATAACATATAACGTATAACGTATAACGTATAACGTATAACGTATAACGTATAACGTATAACGTTTAACGTATAACGTATAACGTATAACGTATAACGTATAACGTATAACGTATAACGTATAACGAATAACGTATAACGTATAACGTATAACGTACAACGTATAACGTATAACGTATATCGTATAACGTATTACGTATAACGTATAACGTTTAACGTATAACCTATAACGTATAACGTATAACGTATAACGTATAACGTATAACGTATAACGTATAACGTTTAACGTATAACGTATGACGTCTAACGTACAACGTATAACGTATAACGTATATCGTATAACGTATTACGTATAACATATAACGTATAACGTATAACGTATAACGTATAACGTATAACGTATAACGTATAACGTTTAACGTATAACGTATAACGTATAACGTATAACGTATAACGTATAACGTATAACGTATAACGTATAACGTAAAACGTATAACGAATAACGTATAACGTATAACGTATAACGTATGACGTATCACGTATAAGGTATGACCTATAACGCATAACGTATAGCGTATAACGCATAACGTATAACGTATAACGTATAACGTATAACGTATAACGTATAACGTATAACGTATAACGTATAACCTATAACGTATAACCTATAACGTATAACGTATAACGTATAACGTATAACGTATAACGTATAACGTATAACGTATAACGTATAACGTATAACGTATAACGTATAACGTATAACGTATAACGTATAACGTATAACGTATATCCTATAACGCATAACGTATAACGTATAACGTATAACGTATAACGTTTAACGTATAACGTATAACGTATAACGTATAACGTATAACGTATAACGTATAACCTATAACGTATAACGAATAACGTATAACGTATAACGTATAACGTACAACGTATAACGTATAAGGTATATCGTATAACGTATTACGTATAACGTATAACGTATAACGCATAACGTATAACGTATAACGTATAACGTGTAACGTATAACGTATAACGTATAACGTACATCGTATAACGTATATCGTATAACGTATAACGTATAACGTAAAACGTTTAACGTATAACCTATAACGTATAACGTATAACGTCAAACGTATAACGTATAACGTATAACGTATAACGCATAAAGTATAACGTATACCGTATAACGTATAACGTATAACGTATAACGTATAACGTGTAACGTCACACGTGTAACGTATAACGTATGACGTATAACGCATAACGTATAACGTATACCGTATAACGTATATCGTATAACGTATTACGTATAACATATAACGTATAACGTATAACGTATAACGTATATCCTATAACGCATAACGTATAACGTATAACGTATAACGTATAACGTTTAACGTATAACGTATAACGTATAACGTATAACGTATAACGTATAACGTATAACCTATAACGTATAACGTATAACGTATAACGTATAACGTATAACGTTTAACGTATAACGTATAACGTATAACGTATAACGTATAACGTATATCGTATAAAGTATAACGTATAACGTAAAACGTTTAACGTATAACCTATAACGTCTAACGTATAACGTATAACGTATAACGTATAACGTATAACGTATAACGTATAACGTATAACGTATAACGTATAACGAATAACGTATAACGTATAACGTATAACGTATGACGTATCACGTATAAGGTATGACCTATAACGCATAACGTATAGCGTATAACGCATAACGTATAACGTATAACGTATAACGTATAACGTATAACGCATAACGTATAACGTATATCCTATAACGCATAACGTATAACGTATAACGTATATCGTATAACGTATAACGTATAACGTAAAACGTATAACGTATAACGTATAACGTATAACGTATAACGTATAACGTATAACGTATAACGCATAACGTATAACGTATAACGTATAACGCATAACCTATAACGTATAACGTATAACGTATAACGTATAACGTACAACGTATAACGTATAACGTATATCGTACAACGTATTACGTATAACGTATAACGTTTAACGTATAACGTATAACGTATAACGTATAACGTATAACGTATAACGTATAACGTATAACGTAAAACGTATAACGAATAACGTATAACGTATACCGTATAACGTATGACGTATCACGTATAAGGTATGACCTATAACGCATAACGTATAGCGTATAACGCATAACGTATAACGTATAACGTATAACGTATAACGTATAACGTATAACGTATAACGTATAACGTATATCCTATAACGCATAACGTATAACGTATAACGTATATCGTATAACGTATAACGTATAACGTAAAACGTATAACCTATAACGTATAACGTATAACGTATAACGTATAACGTATAACGTATAACGTATAACGTATAACGTATAACGTATAACGTATAACGTATATCGTATAACGTATAACGTATAACGTATAACGTATAACGTATAACGTATAACGTATAACGTATAACGTATAACGTTTAACGTATAACCTATAACGTCTAACGTATAACGTATAACGTGTAACGTATATCCTATAACGCATAACGTATAACGTATAACGTATAACGTATAACGTATAACGTATAACGTATAACGTATAACGTATAACGTATAACGTATAACTTATAACGTGAAACGTATTTCATATTACGTATAACGAGTAACGTATAACGTATAACGTATAACGTATAACGTATAACGTATAACGTATAACGTATAACGTATAACGTATAACGAATAACGTATAACGTAAAACGTATAACGTATAACGTATAATGTATAACGTATAACGTATAACGTATAACGTAAAACGTATAACGTATAACGTATAACGTATAACGTATAACGTATAACGTATAACGTATAACGTACAACGTATAACGTACAACGTATATCGTATAACGTATAACGTATAACGTATAACGTATAACGTATAACGTTTAACGTATAACGTATAACGTATAACGTATAACGCATAACGTATAACGTATAACGTATAACGTATAACGTATAACGTATAACGTATAACGTATAACGTATAACGTATAACGTATAACGTATAACGTATAACGTATAACGTTTAACGTATAACCTATAACGTCTAACGTATAACGTATAACGTATAACGTATATCCTATAACGCATAACGTATAACGTATAACGTATATCGTATAACGTATAACGTATAACGTAAAACGTTTAACGTATAACCTATAACGTCTAACGTATAACGTATAACGTATAACGTATACCGTATAACGTATAACGTATAACGTATAACGTATAACGTATAACGTCAAACGTATAACGTATAATGTATAACGCATAACGTATAACGTATAACGCATAACGCATAACGTATAACGTATAACGTATAACGTATAACGTATAACCTATAACGTATAACGAATAACGTATAACGTATAACGTATAACGTACAACGTATAACGTATAAGGTATATCGTATAACGTATTACGTATAACGTATAACGTTTAACGTATAACATATAACGTATAACGTATAACGCATAACCTATAACGTATAACGTATAACGTATAACGTATAACGTATAACGTATATCGTATAACGTATAACGTATAACGTAAAACGTTTAACGTATAACCTATAACGTCTAACGTATAACGTATAACGTATAACGTATAACGTATAACGTATAACGTATAACGAATAACGTATAACGTAAAACGTATAACGTATAACGTATAATGTATAACGTATAACGTATAACGTATAACGTAAAACGTATAACGTATAACGTATAACGTATAACGTATAACGTATAACGTATAACGTACAACGTATAACGTACAACGTATATCGTATAACGTATAACGTATAACGTATAACGTATAACGTATAACGTTTAACGTATAACGTATAACGTATAACGTATAACGCATAACGTATAACGTATAACGTATAACGTATAACGTATAACGTATAACGTATAACGTATAACGTATAACGTATAACGTATAACGTATAACGTATAACGTATAACGTTTAACGTATAACCTATAACGTCTAACGTATAACGTATAACGTATAACGTATATCCTATAACGCATAACGTATAACGTATAACGTATATCGTATAACGTATAACGTATAACGTAAAACGTTTAACGTATAACCTATAACGTCTAACGTATAACGTATAACGTATAACGTATACCGTATAACGTATAACGTATAACGTATAACGTATAACGTATAACGTCAAACGTATAACGTATAATGTATAACGCATAACGTATAACGTATAACGCATAACGCATAACGTATAACGTATAACGTATAACGTATAATATATAACGTATAACGTATAACGTATAACGTATATCGTATAACGTATAACGTATAACGTATAACGTTTAACGTATAACGTATAACGTATAACGTATAACGTATAACGTATAACGTATAACGTATAACGTACAGCGTATAACGTCAAACGTGTAACGTATAACGTATAACGTATAACGTATAACGCATAACTTATAACGTATAACGTATAACGTATAACGTATAACGTATAACGTATAACGTATAACGTATAACGTATAACGTATAACGTATAACGTATAACGTGCAGCGTATAACGTCAAACGTATAACGTATAACGTATAACCAATAACGTATAACGTATAACGTATAACGTTTAACGTATAACGTATAACGTATATCGTATAACTTATAACGTAAAACGTATTACATATTACGTATAACGAGTAACGTATAACGTGTAACGTATAACGTATAACGTATAACGTATAACGTATAACGTATAACGTATAACGTATAACGTATAACGTATAGCGTATAACGTATAACGTATAACGTATAACGTATAACGTATAACGTATAACGTATAACGTATATCCTATAACGCATAACGTATAACGTATAACGTATATCGTATAACGTATAACGTATAACGTAAAACGTTTAACGTATAACCTATAACATCTAACGTATAACGTATAACTTATAACGTATATCCTATAACGTATAACGTATAACGTATAACGTATATCGTATAACGTATAACGTATAACGTAAAACGTTTAACGTATAACCTATAACGTCTAACGTATAACGTATAACGTATAACGTATACCGTATAACGTATAACGTATAACGTATAACGTATAACGTCAAACGTATAACGTATAACGCATAACGTATAACGTATAACGCATAACGCATAACGTATAACGTATAACGTATAACGTATAATATATAACGTATAACGTATAACGTATAACGTATATCGTATAACGTATAACGTATAACGTATAACGTTTAACGTATAACGTATAACGTATAACGTATAACGTATAACGTATAACGTATAACGTATAACGTACAGCGTATAACGTCAAACGTGTAACGTATAACGTATAACGTATAACGTATAACGTATAACGCATAACGTATAACGTATAACGTATAACGCATAACCTATAACGTATAACGTATAACGTATAACGTATAACGTATAACGTATAACGTATATCCTATAACGCATAACGTATAACGTATAACGTATAACGTATAACGTTTAACGTATAACGTATAACGTATAACGTATAACGTATAACGTATAACGTATAACCTATAACGTATAACGAATAACGTATAACGTATAACGTATAACGTACAACGTATAACGTATAACGTATATCGTATAACGTATTACGTATAACGTATAACGTTTAACGTATAACCTATAACGTATAACGTATAACGTATAACGTATAACGTATAACGTATAACGTATAACGTTTAACGTATAACGTATAACGTCTAACGTACAACGTATAACGTATAACGTATATCGTATAACGTATTACGTATAACGTATAACGTTTAACGTATAACATATAACGTATAACGTATAACGTATAACGTATAACGTATAACGTATAACGTATAACGTTTAACGTATAACGTATAACGTATAACGTATAACGTATAACGTATAACGTATAACGTATAACGTATAACGTAAAACGTATAACGAATAACGTATAACGTATAACGTATAACGTATGACGTATCACGTATAAGGTATGACCTATAACGCATAACGTATAGCGTATAACGCATAACGTATAACGTATAACGTATAACGTATAACGTATAACGTATAACGTATAACGTATAACGTATAACCTATAACGTATAACCTATAACGTATAACGTATAACGTACAACGTATAACGTATAAGGTATATCGTATAACGTATTACGTATAACGTATAACGTTTAACGTATAACATATAACGTATAACGTATAACGCATAACCTATAACGTATAACGTATAACGTATAACGTATAACGTATAACGTATATCGTATAACGTATAACGTACAACGTAAAACGTTTAACGTATAACCTATAACGTCTAACGTATAACGTATAACGTATAACGTATAACGTATAACGTATAACGTATAACGTATAACGTATAACGTATAACGAATAACGTATAACGTATAACGTATAACGTATGACGTATCACGTATAAGGTATGACCTATAACGCATAACGTATAGCGTATAACGCATAACGTATAACGTATAACGTATAACGTATAACGTATAACGTATAACGTATAACCTATAACGTATAACGTATAACGTATAACGGATAACGTATAACGTATACCGTATAACGTATAACGTATAACGTATAACGTATAACGTATAACGTATAACGTATAACGTATATCCTATAACGCATAACGTATAACGTATAACGTATATCGTATAACGTATAACGTATAACGTAAAACGTATAACGTATAACGTATAACGTATAACGTATAACGTATAACGTATAACGCATAACGTATAACGTATAACGTATAACGCATAACCTATAACGTATAACGTATAACGTATAACGTATAACGTACAACGTATAACGTATAACGTATATCGTACAACGTATTACGTATAACGTATAACGTTTAACGTATAACGTATAACGTATAACGTATAACGTATAACGTATAACGTATAACGTATAACGTATAACGTATAACGTAAAACGTATAACGAATAACGTATAACGTATACCGTATAACGTATGACGTATCACGTATAAGGTATGACCTATAACGCATAACGTATAGCGTATAACGCATAACGTATAACGTATAACGTATAACGTATAACGTATAACGTATAACGTATATCCTATAACGCATAACGTATAACGTATAACGTATGTCGTATAACGTATAACGTATAACGTAAAACGTATAACGTATAACGTATAACGTATAACGTATAACGTATAACGTATAACGTATAACGTATAACGTATAACGTATAACGTATAACGTATAACGTATAACGTATAACGTATATCGTATAACGTATAACGTATAACGTATAACGTATAACGTATAACGTATAACGTATAACGTATAACGTATAACGTTTAACGTATAACCTATAACGTCTAACGTATAACGTATAACGTATAACGTATAACGTATAGCGTATAACGTATAACGTATAACGTATAACGTATAACGTATAACGTATAACGTATAACGTATATCCTATAACGCATAACGTATAACGTATAACGTATATCGTATAACGTATAACGTATAACGTAAATCGTTTAACGTATAACCTATAACATCTAACGTATAACGTATAACTTATAACGTATATCCTATAACGTATAACGTATAACGTATAACGTATATCGTATAACGTATAACGTATAACGTAAAACGTTTAACGTATGAACCTATAACGTCTAACGTATAACGTATAACGTATAACGTATACCGTATAACGTATAACGTATAACGTATAACGTATAACGTCAAACGTATAACGTATAACGCATAACGTATAACGTATAACGCATAACGCATAACGTATAACGTATAACGTATAACGTATAATATATAACGTATAACGTATAACGTATAACGTATATCGTATAACGTATAACGTATAACGTATAACGTTTTACGTATAACGTATAACGTATAACGTATAACGTATAACGTATAACGTATAACGTATAACGTATAACGTACAGCGTATAACGTCAAACGTGTAACGTATAACGTATAACGTATAACGTATAACGTATAACGTATAACGTATAACGCATAACGTATAACGTATAACGTATAACGCATAACCTATAACGTATAACGTATAACGTATAACGTATAACGTATAACGTATAACGTATATCCTATAACGCATAACGTATAACGTATAACGTATAACGTATAACGTTTAACGTATAACGTATAACGTATAACGTATAACGTATAACGTATAACCTATAACGTATAACGAATAACGTATAACGTATAACGTATAACGTACAACGTATAACGTATAACGTATATCGTATAACGTATTACGTATGACGTATAACGTTTAACGTATAACCTATAACGTATAACGTATAACGTATAACGTATAACGTATAACGTATAACGTATAACGTTTAACGTATAACGTATAACGTCTAACGTACAACGTATAACGTATAACGTATATCGTATAACGTATTACGTATAACGTATAACGTTTAACGTATAACATATAACGTATAACGTATAACGTATAACGTATAACGTATAACGTATAACGTATAACGTTTAACGTATAACGTATAACGTATAACGTATAACGTATAACGTATAACGTATAACGTATAACGTATAACGTAAAACGTATAACGAATAACGTATAACGTATAACGTATAACGTATGACGTATCACGTATAAGGTATGACCTATAACGCATAATGTATAGCGTATAACGCATAACGTATAACGTATAACGTATAACGTATAACGTATAACGTATAACGTATAACGTATAACGTATAACGTATAACGTATAACGTATAACCTATAACGTATAACCTATAACGTATAACGTATAACGTATAACGTATAACGTATAACGTATAACGTATAACGTATAACCTATAACGTATAACGTATAACGTATAACGTATAACGTATAACGTATAACGTATAACGTATAACGTATATCCTATAACGCATAACGTATAACGTATAACGTATAACGTATAACGTTTAACGTATAACGTATAACGTATAACGTATAACGTATAACGTATAACCTATAACGTATAACGAATAACGTATAACGTATAACGTATAACGTACAACGTATAACGTATAAGGTATATCGTATAACGTATTACGTATAACGTATAACGTTTAACGTATAACATATAACGTATAACGTATAACGCATAACCTATAACGTATAACGTATAACGTATAACGTATAACGTATAACGTATATCGTATAACGTATAACGTATAACGTAAAACGTTTAACGTATAACCTATAACGTCTAACGTATAACGTATAACGTATAACGTATAACGTATAACGTATAACGTATAACGTATAACGTATAACGTATAACGAATAACGTATAACGTATAACGTATAACGTATGACGTATCACGTATAAGGTATGACCTATAACGCATAACGTATAGCGTATAACGCATAACGTATAACGTATAACGTATAACGTATAACCTATAACGTATAACGAATAACGTATAACGTATAACGTACAACGTACAACGTATAACGTATAACGTATATCGTATAACGTATTACGTATAACGTATAACGTTTAACGTATAACCTATAACGTATAACGTATAACGTATAACGTATAACGTATAACGTATAACGTATAACGTTTAACGTATAACGTATAACGTCTAACGTACAACGTATAACGTATAACGTATATCGTATAACGTATTACGTATAACGTATAACGTTTAACGTATAACATATAACGTATAACGCATAACGTACAACGTATAACGTATAACGTATAACGTATAACGTTTAACGTATAACGTATAACGTATAACGTATAACGTATAACGTATAACGTATAACGTATAACGTATAACGTAAAACGTATAACGAATAACGTATAACGTATAACGTATAACGTATGACGTATCACGTATAAGGTATGACCTATAACGCATAACGTATAGCGTATAACGCATAACGTATAACGTATAACGTATAACGTATAACGTATAACGTATAACGTATAACGTATAACGTATAACGTATAACGTATAACGTATAACGTATAACGTATAACGTATAACGTATAACGTATAACCTATAACGTATAACCTATAACGTATAACGTATAACGTATAACGTATAACGTATAACGTATAACGTATAACGTATAACGTATAACGTATAACGTATAACGTATAACGTATAACGTATAACGTAAAACGTATAACGAATAACGTATAACGTATACCGTATAACGTATGACGTATCACGTATAAGGTATGACCTATAACGCATAACGTATAGCGTATAACGCATAACGTATAACGTATAACGTATAACGTATAACGTATAACGTATAACGTATAACGTATAACGTATAACGTATAACGTATAACGTATAACGTATAACGTATAACGTATAACGTATATCATATAACGCATAACGTATAACGTATAACGTTTAACGTATAACGTATAACGTATAACGTATAACGCATAACGTATAACGTATAACGTATAACGTATAACGTATAACGTATAACGTATAACGTATAACGTATAACGTATAACGTATAACGTATAACGTATAACGTATAACGTTTAACGTATAACCTATAACGTCTAACGTATAACGTATAACGTATAACGTATATCCTATAACGCATAACGTATAACGTATAACGTATATCGTATAACGTATAACGTATAACGTAAAACGTTTAACGTATAACCTATAACGTCTAACGTATAACGTATAACGTATAACGTATACCGTATAACGTATAACGTATAACGTATAACGTATAACGTATAACGTCAAACGTATAACGTATAATGTATAACGCATAACGTATAACGTATAACGCATAACGCATAACGTATAACGTATAACGTATAACGTATAATATATAACGTATAACGTATAACGTATAACGTATATCGTATAACGTATAACGTATAACGTATAACGTTTAACGTATAACGTATAACGTATAACGTATAACGTATAACGTATAACGTATAACGTATAACGTACAGCGTATAACGTCAAACGTGTAACGTATAACGTATAACGTATAACGTATAACGCATAACTTATAACGTATAACGTATAACGTATAACGTATAACGTATAACGTATAACGTATAACGTATAACGTATAACGTATAACGTATAACGTATAACGTATAACGTGCAGCGTATAACGTCAAACGTATAACGTATAACGTATAACCAATAACGTATAACGTATAACGTATAACGTTTAACGTATAACGTATAACGTATATCGTATAACTTATAACGTAAAACGTATTACATATTACGTATAACGAGTAACGTATAACGTGTAACGTATAACGTATAACGTATAACGTATAACGTATAACGTATAACGTATAACGTATAACGTATAACGTATAGCGTATAACGTATAACGTATAACGTATAACGTATAACGTATAACGTATAACGTATAACGTATATCCTATAACGCATAACGTATAACGTATAACGTATATCGTATAACGTATAACGTATAACGTAAAACGTTTAACGTATAACCTATAACATCTAACGTATAACGTATAACTTATAACGTATATCCTATAACGTATAACGTATAACGTATAACGTATATCGTATAACGTATAACGTATAACGTAAAACGTTTAACGTATAACCTATAACGTCTAACGTATAACGTATAACGTATAACGTATACCGTATAACGTATAACGTATAACGTATAACGTATAACGTCAAACGTATAACGTATAACGCATAACGTATAACGTATAACGCATAACGCATAACGTATAACGTATAACGTATAACGTATAATATATAACGTATAACGTATAACGTATAACGTATATCGTATAACGTATAACGTATAACGTATAACGTTTAACGTATAACGTATAACGTATAACGTATAACGTATAACGTATAACGTATAACGTATAACGTACAGCGTATAACGTCAAACGTGTAACGTATAACGTATAACGTATAACGTATAACGTATAACGCATAACGTATAACGTATAACGTATAACGCATAACCTATAACGTATAACGTATAACGTATAACGTATAACGTATAACGTATAACGTATATCCTATAACGCATAACGTATAACGTATAACGTATAACGTATAACGTTTAACGTATAACGTATAACGTATAACGTATAACGTATAACGTATAACGTATAACCTATAACGTATAACGAATAACGTATAACGTATAACGTATAACGTACAACGTATAACGTATAACGTATATCGTATAACGTATTACGTATAACGTATAACGTTTAACGTATAACCTATAACGTATAACGTATAACGTATAACGTATAACGTATAACGTATAACGTATAACGTTTAACGTATAACGTATAACGTCTAACGTACAACGTATAACGTATAACGTATATCGTATAACGTATTACGTATAACGTATAACGTTTAACGTATAACATATAACGTATAACGTATAACGTATAACGTATAACGTATAACGTATAACGTATAACGTTTAACGTATAACGTATAACGTATAACGTATAACGTATAACGTATAACGTATAACGTATAACGTATAACGTAAAACGTATAACGAATAACGTATAACGTATAACGTATAACGTATGACGTATCACGTATAAGGTATGACCTATAACGCATAACGTATAGCGTATAACGCATAACGTATAACGTATAACGTATAACGTATAACGTATAACGTATAACGTATAACGTATAACGTATAACCTATAACGTATAACCTATAACGTATAACGTATAACGTACAACGTATAACGTATAAGGTATATCGTATAACGTATTACGTATAACGTATAACGTTTAACGTATAACATATAACGTATAACGTATAACGCATAACCTATAACGTATAACGTATAACGTATAACGTATAACGTATAACGTATATCGTATAACGTATAACGTACAACGTAAAACGTTTAACGTATAACCTATAACGTCTAACGTATAACGTATAACGTATAACGTATAACGTATAACGTATAACGTATAACGTATAACGTATAACGTATAACGAATAACGTATAACGTATAACGTATAACGTATGACGTATCACGTATAAGGTATGACCTATAACGCATAACGTATAGCGTATAACGCATAACGTATAACGTATAACGTATAACGTATAACGTATAACGTATAACGTATAACCTATAACGTATAACGTATAACGTATAACGGATAACGTATAACGTATACCGTATAACGTATAACGTATAACGTATAACGTATAACGTATAACGTATAACGTATAACGTATATCCTATAACGCATAACGTATAACGTATAACGTATATCGTATAACGTATAACGTATAACGTAAAACGTATAACGTATAACGTATAACGTATAACGTATAACGTATAACGTATAACGCATAACGTATAACGTATAACGTATAACGCATAACCTATAACGTATAACGTATAACGTATAACGTATAACGTACAACGTATAACGTATAACGTATATCGTACAACGTATTACGTATAACGTATAACGTTTAACGTATAACGTATAACGTATAACGTATAACGTATAACGTATAACGTATAACGTATAACGTATAACGTATAACGTAAAACGTATAACGAATAACGTATAACGTATACCGTATAACGTATGACGTATCACGTATAAGGTATGACCTATAACGCATAACGTATAGCGTATAACGCATAACGTATAACGTATAACGTATAACGTATAACGTATAACGTATAACGTATATCCTATAACGCATAACGTATAACGTATAACGTATGTCGTATAACGTATAACGTATAACGTAAAACGTATAACGTATAACGTATAACGTATAACGTATAACGTATAACGTATAACGTATAACGTATAACGTATAACGTATAACGTATAACGTATAACGTATAACGTATATCGTATAACGTATAACGTATAACGTATAACGTATAACGTATAACGTATAACGTATAACGTATAACGTATAACGTTTAACGTATAACCTATAACGTCTAACGTATAACGTATAACGTATAACGTATAACGTATAGCGTATAACGTATAACATATAACGTATAACGTATAACGTATAACGTATAACGTATAACGTATATCCTATAACGCATAACGTATAACGTATAACGTATATCGTATAACGTATAACGTATAACGTAAATCGTTTAACGTATAACCTATAACATCTAACGTATAACGTATAACTTATAACGTATATCCTATAACGTATAACGTATAACGTATAACGTATATCGTATAACGTATAACGTATAACGTAAAACGTTTAACGTATGAACCTATAACGTCTAACGTATAACGTATAACGTATAACGTATACCGTATAACGTATAACGTATAACGTATAACGTATAACGTCAAACGTATAACGTATAACGCATAACGTATAACGTATAACGCATAACGCATAACGTATAACGTATAACGTATAACGTATAATATATAACGTATAACGTATAACGTATAACGTATATCGTATAACGTATAACGTATAACGTATAACGTTTTACGTATAACGTATAACGTATAACGTATAACGTATAACGTATAACGTATAACGTATAACGTATAACGTACAGCGTATAACGTCAAACGTGTAACGTATAACGTATAACGTATAACGTATAACGTATAACGTATAACGTATAACGCATAACGTATAACGTATAACGTATAACGCATAACCTATAACGTATAACGTATAACGTATAACGTATAACGTATAACGTATAACGTATATCCTATAACGCATAACGTATAACGTATAACGTATAACGTATAACGTTTAACGTATAACGTATAACGTATAACGTATAACGTATAACGTATAACCTATAACGTATAACGAATAACGTATAACGTATAACGTATAACGTACAACGTATAACGTATAACGTATATCGTATAACGTATTACGTATGACGTATAACGTTTAACGTATAACCTATAACGTATAACGTATAACGTATAACGTATAACGTATAACGTATAACGTATAACGTTTAACGTATAACGTATAACGTCTAACGTACAACGTATAACGTATAACGTATATCGTATAACGTATTACGTATAACGTATAACGTTTAACGTATAACATATAACGTATAACGTATAACGTATAACGTATAACGTATAACGTATAACGTATAACGTTTAACGTATAACGTATAACGTATAACGTATAACGTATAACGTATAACGTATAACGTATAACGTATAACGTAAAACGTATAACGAATAACGTATAACGTATAACGTATAACGTATGACGTATCACGTATAAGGTATGACCTATAACGCATAATGTATAGCGTATAACGCATAACGTATAACGTATAACGTATAACGTATAACGTATAACGTATAACGTATAACGTATAACGTATAACGTATAACGTATAACGTATAACCTATAACGTATAACCTATAACGTATAACGTATAACGTATAACGTATAACGTATAACGTATAACGTATAACGTATAACCTATAACGTATAACGTATAACGTATAACGTATAACGTATAACGTATAACGTATAACGTATAACGTATAACGTATAACGTATATCCTATAACGCATAACGTATAACGTATAACGTATAACGTATAACGTTTAACGTATAACGTATAACGTATAACGTATAACGTATAACGTATAACCTATAACGTATAACGAATAACGTATAACGTATAACGTATAACGTACAACGTATAACGTATAAGGTATATCGTATAACGTATTACGTATAACGTATAACGTTTAACGTATAACATATAACATATAACGTATAACGTATAACGTATAACGTATAACGTATAACGTATATCCTATAACGCATAACGTATAACGTATAACGTATATCGTATAACGTATAACGTATAACGTAAATCGTTTAACGTATAACCTATAACATCTAACGTATAACGTATAACTTATAACGTATATCCTATAACGTATAACGTATAACGTATAACGTATATCGTATAACGTATAACGTATAACGTAAAACGTTTAACGTATGAACCTATAACGTCTAACGTATAACGTATAACGTATAACGTATACCGTATAACGTATAACGTATAACGTATAACGTATAACGTCAAACGTATAACGTATAACGCATAACGTATAACGTATAACGCATAACGCATAACGTATAACGTATAACGTATAACGTATAATATATAACGTATAACGTATAACGTATAACGTATATCGTATAACGTATAACGTATAACGTATAACGTTTTACGTATAACGTATAACGTATAACGTATAACGTATAACGTATAACGTATAACGTATAACGTATAACGTACAGCGTATAACGTCAAACGTGTAACGTATAACGTATAACGTATAACGTATAACGTATAACGTATAACGTATAACGCATAACGTATAACGTATAACGTATAACGCATAACCTATAACGTATAACGTATAACGTATAACGTATAACGTATAACGTATAACGTATATCCTATAACGCATAACGTATAACGTATAACGTATAACGTATAACGTTTAACGTATAACGTATAACGTATAACGTATAACGTATAACGTATAACCTATAACGTATAACGAATAACGTATAACGTATAACGTATAACGTACAACGTATAACGTATAACGTATATCGTATAACGTATTACGTATGACGTATAACGTTTAACGTATAACCTATAACGTATAACGTATAACGTATAACGTATAACGTATAACGTATAACGTATAACGTTTAACGTATAACGTATAACGTCTAACGTACAACGTATAACGTATAACGTATATCGTATAACGTATTACGTATAACGTATAACGTTTAACGTATAACATATAACGTATAACGTATAACGTATAACGTATAACGTATAACGTATAACGTATAACGTTTAACGTATAACGTATAACGTATAACGTATAACGTATAACGTATAACGTATAACGTATAACGTATAACGTAAAACGTATAACGAATAACGTATAACGTATAACGTATAACGTATGACGTATCACGTATAAGGTATGACCTATAACGCATAATGTATAGCGTATAACGCATAACGTATAACGTATAACGTATAACGTATAACGTATAACGTATAACGTATAACGTATAACGTATAACGTATAACGTATAACGTATAACCTATAACGTATAACCTATAACGTATAACGTATAACGTATAACGTATAACGTATAACGTATAACGTATAACGTATAACCTATAACGTATAACGTATAACGTATAACGTATAACGTATAACGTATAACGTATAACGTATAACGTATAACGTATAACGTATATCCTATAACGCATAACGTATAACGTATAACGTATAACGTATAACGTTTAACGTATAACGTATAACGTATAACGTATAACGTATAACGTATAACCTATAACGTATAACGAATAACGTATAACGTATAACGTATAACGTACAACGTATAACGTATAAGGTATATCGTATAACGTATTACGTATAACGTATAACGTTTAACGTATAACATATAACGTATAACGTATAACGCATAACCTATAACGTATAACGTATAACGTATAACGTATAACGTATAACGTATATCGTATAACGTATAACGTATAACGTAAAACGTTTAACGTATAACCTATAACGTCTAACGTATAACGTATAACGTATAACGTATAACGTATAACGTATAACGTATAACGTATAACGTATAACGTATAACGAATAACGTATAACGTATAACGTATAACGTATGACGTATCACGTATAAGGTATGACCTATAACGCATAACGTATAGCGTATAACGCATAACGTATAACGTATAACGTATAACGTATAACCTATAACGTATAACGAATAACGTATAACGTATAACGTACAACGTACAACGTATAACGTATAACGTATATCGTATAACGTATTACGTATAACGTATAACGTTTAACGTATAACCTATAACGTATAACGTATAACGTATAACGTATAACGTATAACGTATAACGTATAACGTTTAACGTATAACGTATAACGTCTAACGTACAACGTATAACGTATAACGTATATCGTATAACGTATTACGTATAACGTATAACGTTTAACGTATAACATATAACGTATAACGCATAACGTACAACGTATAACGTATAACGTATAACGTATAACGTTTAACGTATAACGTATAACGTATAACGTATAACGTATAACGTATAACGTATAACGTATAACGTATAACGTAAAACGTATAACGAATAACGTATAACGTATAACGTATAACGTATGACGTATCACGTATAAGGTATGACCTATAACGCATAACGTATAGCGTATAACGCATAACGTATAACGTATAACGTATAACGTATAACGTATAACGTATAACGTATAACGTATAACGTATAACGTATAACGTATAACGTATAACCTATAACGTATAACCTATAACGTATAACGTATAACGTATAACGTAAAACGTATAACGTATAACGTATAACGTATAACGTATAACGTATAACGTATAACGTATAACGTATAACGTATAACGTATAACGTATAACGTATAACGTATAACGTATATCGTATAACGTATAACGTATAACGTATAACGTATAACGTATAACGTATAACGTATAACGTATAACGTATAACGTTTAACGTATAACCTATAACGTCTAACGTATAACGTATAACGTATAACGTATAACGTATAGCGTATAACGTATAACATATAACGTATAACGTATAACGTATAACGTATAACGTATAACGTATATCCTATAACGCATAACGTATAACGTATAACGTATATCGTATAACGTATAACGTATAACGTAAATCGTTTAACGTATAACCTATAACATCTAACGTATAACGTATAACTTATAACGTATATCCTATAACGTATAACGTATAACGTATAACGTATATCGTATAACGTATAACGTATAACGTAAAACGTTTAACGTATGAACCTATAACGTCTAACGTATAACGTATAACGTATAACGTATACCGTATAACGTATAACGTATAACGTATAACGTATAACGTCAAACGTATAACGTATAACGCATAACGTATAACGTATAACGCATAACGCATAACGTATAACGTATAACGTATAACGTATAATATATAACGTATAACGTATAACGTATAACGTATATCGTATAACGTATAACGTATAACGTATAACGTTTTACGTATAACGTATAACGTATAACGTATAACGTATAACGTATAACGTATAACGTATAACGTATAACGTACAGCGTATAACGTCAAACGTGTAACGTATAACGTATAACGTATAACGTATAACGTATAACGTATAACGTATAACGCATAACGTATAACGTATAACGTATAACGCATAACCTATAACGTATAACGTATAACGTATAACGTATAACGTATAACGTATAACGTATATCCTATAACGCATAACGTATAACGTATAACGTATAACGTATAACGTTTAACGTATAACGTATAACGTATAACGTATAACGTATAACGTATAACCTATAACGTATAACGAATAACGTATAACGTATAACGTATAACGTACAACGTATAACGTATAACGTATATCGTATAACGTATTACGTATGACGTATAACGTTTAACGTATAACCTATAACGTATAACGTATAACGTATAACGTATAACGTATAACGTATAACGTATAACGTTTAACGTATAACGTATAACGTCTAACGTACAACGTATAACGTATAACGTATATCGTATAACGTATTACGTATAACGTATAACGTTTAACGTATAACATATAACGTATAACGTATAACGTATAACGTATAACGTATAACGTATAACGTATAACGTTTAACGTATAACGTATAACGTATAACGTATAACGTATAACGTATAACGTATAACGTATAACGTATAACGTAAAACGTATAACGAATAACGTATAACGTATAACGTATAACGTATGACGTATCACGTATAAGGTATGACCTATAACGCATAATGTATAGCGTATAACGCATAACGTATAACGTATAACGTATAACGTATAACGTATAACGTATAACGTATAACGTATAACGTATAACGTATAACGTATAACGTATAACCTATAACGTATAACCTATAACGTATAACGTATAACGTATAACGTATAACGTATAACGTATAACGTATAACGTATAACCTATAACGTATAACGTATAACGTATAACGTATAACGTATAACGTATAACGTATAACGTATAACGTATAACGTATAACGTATATCCTATAACGCATAACGTATAACGTATAACGTATAACGTATAACGTTTAACGTATAACGTATAACGTATAACGTATAACGTATAACGTATAACCTATAACGTATAACGAATAACGTATAACGTATAACGTATAACGTACAACGTATAACGTATAAGGTATATCGTATAACGTATTACGTATAACGTATAACGTTTAACGTATAACATATAACATATAACGTATAACGTATAACGTATAACGTATAACGTATAACGTATATCCTATAACGCATAACGTATAACGTATAACGTATATCGTATAACGTATAACGTATAACGTAAATCGTTTAACGTATAACCTATAACATCTAACGTATAACGTATAACTTATAACGTATATCCTATAACGTATAACGTATAACGTATAACGTATATCGTATAACGTATAACGTATAACGTAAAACGTTTAACGTATGAACCTATAACGTCTAACGTATAACGTATAACGTATAACGTATACCGTATAACGTATAACGTATAACGTATAACGTATAACGTCAAACGTATAACGTATAACGCATAACGTATAACGTATAACGCATAACGCATAACGTATAACGTATAACGTATAACGTATAATATATAACGTATAACGTATAACGTATAACGTATATCGTATAACGTATAACGTATAACGTATAACGTTTTACGTATAACGTATAACGTATAACGTATAACGTATAACGTATAACGTATAACGTATAACGTATAACGTACAGCGTATAACGTCAAACGTGTAACGTATAACGTATAACGTATAACGTATAACGTATAACGTATAACGTATAACGCATAACGTATAACGTATAACGTATAACGCATAACCTATAACGTATAACGTATAACGTATAACGTATAACGTATAACGTATAACGTATATCCTATAACGCATAACGTATAACGTATAACGTATAACGTATAACGTTTAACGTATAACGTATAACGTATAACGTATAACGTATAACGTATAACCTATAACGTATAACGAATAACGTATAACGTATAACGTATAACGTACAACGTATAACGTATAACGTATATCGTATAACGTATTACGTATGACGTATAACGTTTAACGTATAACCTATAACGTATAACGTATAACGTATAACGTATAACGTATAACGTATAACGTATAACGTTTAACGTATAACGTATAACGTCTAACGTACAACGTATAACGTATAACGTATATCGTATAACGTATTACGTATAACGTATAACGTTTAACGTATAACATATAACGTATAACGTATAACGTATAACGTATAACGTATAACGTATAACGTATAACGTTTAACGTATAACGTATAACGTATAACGTATAACGTATAACGTATAACGTATAACGTATAACGTATAACGTAAAACGTATAACGAATAACGTATAACGTATAACGTATAACGTATGACGTATCACGTATAAGGTATGACCTATAACGCATAATGTATAGCGTATAACGCATAACGTATAACGTATAACGTATAACGTATAACGTATAACGTATAACGTATAACGTATAACGTATAACGTATAACGTATAACGTATAACCTATAACGTATAACCTATAACGTATAACGTATAACGTATAACGTATAACGTATAACGTATAACGTATAACGTATAACCTATAACGTATAACGTATAACGTATAACGTATAACGTATAACGTATAACGTATAACGTATAACGTATAACGTATAACGTATATCCTATAACGCATAACGTATAACGTATAACGTATAACGTATAACGTTTAACGTATAACGTATAACGTATAACGTATAACGTATAACGTATAACCTATAACGTATAACGAATAACGTATAACGTATAACGTATAACGTACAACGTATAACGTATAAGGTATATCGTATAACGTATTACGTATAACGTATAACGTTTAACGTATAACATATAACGTATAACGTATAACGCATAACCTATAACGTATAACGTATAACGTATAACGTATAACGTATAACGTATATCGTATAACGTATAACGTATAACGTAAAACGTTTAACGTATAACCTATAACGTCTAACGTATAACGTATAACGTATAACGTATAACGTATAACGTATAACGTATAACGTATAACGTATAACGTATAACGAATAACGTATAACGTATAACGTATAACGTATGACGTATCACGTATAAGGTATGACCTATAACGCATAACGTATAGCGTATAACGCATAACGTATAACGTATAACGTATAACGTATAACCTATAACGTATAACGAATAACGTATAACGTATAACGTACAACGTACAACGTATAACGTATAACGTATATCGTATAACGTATTACGTATAACGTATAACGTTTAACGTATAACCTATAACGTATAACGTATAACGTATAACGTATAACGTATAACGTATAACGTATAACGTTTAACGTATAACGTATAACGTCTAACGTACAACGTATAACGTATAACGTATATCGTATAACGTATTACGTATAACGTATAACGTTTAACGTATAACATATAACGTATAACGCATAACGTACAACGTATAACGTATAACGTATAACGTATAACGTTTAACGTATAACGTATAACGTATAACGTATAACGTATAACGTATAACGTATAACGTATAACGTATAACGTAAAACGTATAACGAATAACGTATAACGTATAACGTATAACGTATGACGTATCACGTATAAGGTATGACCTATAACGCATAACGTATAGCGTATAACGCATAACGTATAACGTATAACGTATAACGTATAACGTATAACGTATAACGTATAACGTATAACGTATAACGTATAACGTATAACGTATAACCTATAACGTATAACCTATAACGTATAACGTATAACGTATAACGTATAACGTATAACGTATAACGTATAACGTATAACGTATAACGTATAACGTATAACGTATAACGTATAACGTATAACGTAAAACGTATAACGAATAACGTATAACGTATACCGTATAACGTATGACGTATCACGTATAAGGTATGACCTATAACGCATAACGTATAGCGTATAACGCATAACGTATAACGTATAACGTATAACGTATAACGTATAACGTATAACGTATAACGTATAACGTATAACGTATATCCTATAACGCATAACGTATAACGTATAACGTATGTCGTATAACGTATAACGTATAACGTATAACGTATAACGTATAACGTATAACGTAAAACGTATAACGAATAACGTATAACGTATAACGTATAACGTATGACGTATCACGTATAAGGTATGACCTATAACGCATAACGTATAGCGTATAACGCATAACGTATAACGTATAACGTATAACGTATAACGTATAACGTATAACGTATATCGTATAACGTATAACGTATAACGTATAACGTATAACGTATAACGTATAACGTATAACGTATAACGTATAACGTTTAACGTATAACCTATAACGTCTAACGTATAACGTATAACGTGTAACGTATATCCTATAACGCATAACGTATAACGTATTACGCATAACGTATAACGTATAACGTATAACGTATAACGTATAACGTATAACTTATAACGTGAAACGTATTTCATATTACGTATAACGAGTAACGTATAACGTATAACGTATAACGTATAACGTATAACGTATAACGTATAACGTATAACGTATAACGTATAACGAATAACGTATAACGTAAAACGTATAACGTATAACGTATAATGTATAACGTATAACGTATAACGTATAACGTATAACGTATAACGTATAACGTATAACGTATAACGTATAACGTATAACGTATAACGTTTAACGTATAACCTATAACGTCTAACGTATAACGTATAACGTATAACGTATATCCTATAACGCATAACGTATAACGTATAACGTATATCGTATAACGTATAACGTATAACGTAAAACGTTTAACGTATAACCTATAACGTCTAACGTATAACGTATAACGTATAACGTATACCGTATAACGTATAACGTATAACGTATAACGTATAACGTATAACGTCAAACGTATAACGTATAATGTATAACGCATAACGTATAACGTATAACGCATAACGCATAACGTATAACGTATAACGTATAACGTATAATATATAACGTATAACGTATAACGTATAACGTATATCGTATAACGTATAACGTATAACGTATAACGTTTAACGTATAACGTATAACGTATAACGTATAACCTATAACGTATAACGTATAACGTATAACGTACAGCGTATAACGTCAAACGTGTAACGTATAACGTATAACGTATAACGTATAACGCATAACTTATAACGTATAACGTATAACGCATAACCTATAACGTATAACGTATAACGTATAACGTATAACGTACAACGTATAACGTATAACGTAAAACGTTTAACGTATAACCTATAACGTCTAACGTATAACGTATAACGTATAACGTATATCCCATAACGCATAACGTATAACGTATAACGTATATCGTATAACGTATAACGTATAACGTAAAACGTTTAACGTATAACCTATAACGTCTAACGTATAACGTATAACGTATAACGTATATCCCATAACGCATAACGTATAACGTATAACCTATATCGTATAACGTATAACGTATAACGTATAACGTATAACGTATAATATATAACGTATAACGTATAATGTATAACGTATATCGTATAACGTATAACGTATAACGTATAGCGTTTAACGTATAACGTATAACGTATAACGTATAACCTATAACGTATAACGTATAACGTATAACGTATAACGTATAACGTATAACGTATAACGTATAACGTATAACGTATAACGTATAACGTATAACGTATAACGTATAACGTATAACGTATAACGTATAACGTATAACGTATAACGTATAACGTATAATGTATAACGTATAACGTATAACGTAAAACGTTTAACGTATAACCTATAACGTCTAACGTATAACGTATAACGTATAACGTATATCCCATAACGCATAACGTATAACGTATAACGTATATCGTATAACGTATAACGTATAACGTAAAACGTTTAACGTATAACCTATAACGTCTAACGTATAACGTATAACGTATAACGTATAACGTATACCGTATAACGTATAACGTATAACGTATAACGTATAACGTATAACGTATAACGTCAATCGTATAACGTATAACGCATAACGTATAACGTATAACGCATAACGCATAACGTATAACGTATAACGTATAACGTATAATATATAACGTATAACGTATAATGTATAACGTATATCGTATAACGTATAACGTATAACGTATAGCGTTTAACGTATAACGTATAACGTATAACGTATAACCTATAACGTATAACGTATAACGTATAACGTATAACGTATAACGTATAACGTATAACGTATAACGTATAACGTATAACGTATAACGTATAACGTATAACGTATAACGTATAACGTATAACGTATAACGTATAACGTATAACGTATAACGTATAATGTATAACGTATAACGTATAACGTATAACGTAAAACGTATAACGTATAACGTATAACGTATAACGTATAACGTATAACGTATAACGTATAACGTATAACGTATAACGTATAACGTATAACGTACAACGTACAACGTATAACGTATAACGTATAACGTATAACGTATATCCTATAACGCATAACGTATAACGTATAACGTATAACGTATAACGTTTAACGTATAACGTATAACGTATAACGTATAACGTATAACGTATAACCTATAACGTATAACGAATAACGTATAACGTATAACGTATAACGTACAACGTATAACGTATAACGTATATCGTATAACGTATTACGTATAACGTATAACGTTTAACGTATAACATATAACGTATAACGTATAACGCATAACCTATAACGTATAACGTATAACGTATAACGTATAACGTATAACGTATAACGTATATCCTATAACGCATAACGTATAACGTATAACGTATAACGTATAACGCATAACGTATAACGTATAATATATAACGTATAACGTATAACGTATAACGTATATCGTATAACGTATATCGTATAACGTATAACGTATAACGTAAAACGTTTAACTTATAACCTATAACGTCTAACGTATAACGTATAACGTATAACGTATAACGTATAACGTATAACGTATAACGTATAACGTATAACGTGTAACGTATAACGTATAACGTATAACGTACAGCGTATAACGTCAAACGTATAACGTATAACGTATAACGTATAACGTATAACGTATAACGCATAACGTATAACGTATAACGTATAACGCATAACGTATAACGTATAACGTATAACGTATAACGTATAACGTATAACGTATAACGTATAACGTATAACGTATAACGTATAACGTAAAACGTTTAACGTATTACCTATAACGTCTAACGTATAACGTATAACGTATAACGTATATCCCATAACGCATAACGTATAACGTATAACGTATATCGTATAACGTATAACGTATAACGTAAAACGTTTAACGTATAACCTATAACGTCTAACGTATAACGTATAACGTATAACGTATACCGTATAACGTATGACGCATAACGTATAACTTATAACGTAAAACGTATTACATATTACGTATAACGAGTAACGTATAACGTGTAACATATAACGTATAACGTATAACGTATAACGTATAACGTATAATATATAACGTATAACGTATAATGTATAACGTATATCGTATAACGTATAACGTATAACGTATAACGCTTCACGTATAACGTATAACGTATAACGTATAACGTATAACCTATAACGTATAACGTATAACGTATAACGTATAACGTATAACGTATAACGTATAACGTATAACGTATAACGTATAACGTATAACGTATAACGTATAACGTATAACGTATAACGTATAACGTATAACGTATAACGTATATCCTATAACGCATAACGTATAACGTATAACGTATATCGTATAACGTATAACGTATAACGTAAAACGTATAACGTATAACGTATAACGTATAACGTATAACGTATAACGTATAACGTATAACGTATAACGTATAACGTATAACGTATAACGTATAACGTATAACGTATAACGTATAACGTATAACGTATAACGTATAACGTATAACGTATAACGTATAACGTATAACGTATAACGTATAACGTATAACGTATAACGTATAACGTGTAACGTATAACGTATAACGTATAACGTATAACGTATAACGTATAACGTATAACGTATAACGTAAAACGTATAACGTATAACGTATAACGTATAACGTATAACGCATAACGTATAACGCATAACGTATAACGTATAATATATAACGTATAACGTATAACGTATAACGTATATCGTATAACGTATATCGTATAACGTATAACGTATAACGTAAAACGTTTAACTTATAACCTATAACGTCTAACGTATAACGTATAACGTATAACGTATAACGTATAACGTATAACGTATAACGTATAACGTATAACGTATAACGTATAACGTATAACGTATAACGTATAACGTATAACGTATAACGTATAACGTATAACGTATAACGTATAACGTATAACGTATAACGTATAACGTATAACGTAAAACGTGTAACGTATAACGTATAACGTATAACGCATAACGTATAACCTATACCGTATAACGTATAACGTATAACGTATAACCTATAACGTATAACGTATAACGTTTAACGTATAACCTATAACGTCTAACGTATAACGTATAACGTATAACGTATACCGTATAACGTATAACGTATAACGTATAACGTATAACGTATAACGTCAAACGTATAACGTATAACGAATAGCGTATAACGTTTAACGTATAACGTATAACGTATAACGTATAACGTATAACGTATAACGTATAACGTATAACGTATAACGTATAACGTATAACGTATAACGTATAACGTACAGCGTATAACGTCAAACGTATAACGTATAACGTATAACGTATAACGTATAACGCATAACGTATAACGTATAACGTATAACGCATAAGGTATATCGTATAACGTACAACGTATAACGTATAACGTATAACGTATAACGTATAACGTATAACGTATAACGTATAACGTATGACGTATAACGTATAACGTATAACGTATAACGTATAACGTATAACGTATAACGTATAACGTATAACGTATAACGTATAACGTATAACGTATAATGTATAACGTGTAACTTATAACGTATATCCTATAACGCATAACGTATAACGTATAACGTATATCGTATAACGTATAACGTATAACGTAAAACGTATAACGTATAACGTATAACGTATAACGTATAACGTATAACGTATAACGTATAACGTATAACGTATAACGTATAACGTATAACGTATAACGTATAACGTATAACGTATAACGTATAACGTATAACGTATAACGTATAACGTATAACGTATAACGTATAACGTATAACGTATAACGTATAACGTATAACGTATAACGTATAACGTATAACGTATAACGTATAACGTATAACGTATAACGTATAACGTATAACGTATAACGTATAACGTATAACGTATAACGTATAACGTATAACGTATAACGTATAACGTATAACGTATAACGTATAACGTAAAACGTATAACGTATAACGTATAACGTATAACGTATAACGTATAACGCATAACGTATAACGTATAACGTATAACGTATAATATATAACGTATAACGTATAACGTATAACGTATATCGTATAACGTATATCGTATAACGTATAACGTATAACGTAAAACGTTTAACGTATAACCTATAACGTCTAACGTATAACGTATAACGTATAACGTATAACGTATAACGTATAACGTATAACGTATAACGTATAACGTATAACGTATAACGTATAACGTTTAACGTATAACGTATAACGTATAACGTATAACGTATAACGTATAACGTATAACGTATAACGTATAACGTACAGCGTATAACGTCAAACGCATAAGGTATAACGTATAACGAATAACGTATAACGTATAACGTTTAACGTATAACGTATAACGTATAACGTATAACTTATAACGTAAAACGTATTACATATTACGTATAACGAGTAACGTATAACGTGTAACGTATAACGTATAACGTATAACGTATAACGTATAACGCATAACGTATAACGTATAACGTATAACGTATAACGTATAACGTAAAACGTTTAACGTATAACCTATAACGTCTAACGTATAACGTATAACGTATAACGTATATCCCATAACGCATAACGTATAACGTATAACGTATAACGTATAACGTATAACGTATAACGTATAACGTATAACGTATAACGTATAACGTATAACGTATAACGTATAACGTATAACGTATAACGTATAACGTATAACGTATAACGTATAACGTATAACGTATAACGTATAACGTATAACGTATAACGTAAAACGTGTAACGTATAACGTATAACGTATAACGCATAACGTATAACGTATACCGTATAACGTATAACGTATAACGTATAACCTATAACGTATAACGTATAACGAGTAACGTATAACGTGTAACATATAACGTATAACGTATAACGTATAACGTATAACGTATAATATATAACGTATAACGTATAACGTATAACGTATATCGTATAACGTGTATCGTATAACGCATAACGTATAACGTAAACCGTATAACGCATAACGTATATCGTATAACGTACAACGTATAACGTATAACGTATAACGTATAACGTATAACGTATAACGTATAACGTATAACGTATAACGTATAACGTACAGCGTATAACGTCAAACGTATACCGTATAACGTATAACGTATAACGTATAACGTATAACGTATAACGTATAACGTATAACGTATAACGTATAACGTATAACGTATAACGTATAACGTATAATGTATAACGTGTAACTTATAACGTATATCCTATAACGCATAACGTATAACGTATAACGTATATCGTATAACGTATAACGTATAACGTAAAACGTATAACGTATAACGTATAACGTATAACGTATAACGTATAACGTATAACGTATAACGTATAACGTATAACGTATAACGTATAACGTATAACGTATAACGTATAACGTATAACGTATAACGTATAACGTATAATATATAACGTATAACGTATAACGTATAACGTATATCGTATAACGTATATCGTATAACGCATAACGTATAACGTATAACGTATAACGCATAACGTATATCGTATAACGTACAACGTATAACGTATAACGTATAACGTATAACGTATAACGTATATCCTATAACGCATAACGTATAACGTATAACGTATAACGTATAACGTTTAACGTATAACGTATAACGTATAACTTATAACGTAAAACGTATTACATATTACGTATAACGAGTAACGTATAACGTGTAACGTATAACGTATAACGTATAACGTATAACGTATAACGTATAACGTATAACGTCTAACGTATAACGTATAACGTATAACGTATACCGTATAACGTATAACGTATAACGTATAACGTATAACGTATAACGTCAATCGTATAACGTATAACGCATAACGTATAACGTATAACGCATAACGCATAACGTATAACGTATAACGTATAACGTATAATATAAAACGTATAACGTATAACGTATAACGTATAACGTATATCGTATAACGTATATCGTATAACGTATAACGTATAACGTAAAACGTTTAACGTATAACCTATAACGTCTAACGTATAACGTATAACGTATAACGTATAACGTATAACGTATAACGTATAACGTATAACGTATAACGTATAACGTATAACGTATAACGTTTAACGTATAACGTATAACGTATAACGTATAACGTATAACGTATAACGTATAACGTATAACGTATAACGTACAGCGTATAACGTCAAACGCATAAGGTATAACGTATAACGAATAACGTATAACGTATAACGTTTAACGTATAACGTATAACGTATAACGTATAACTAATAACGTAAAACGTATTACATATTACGTATAACGAGTAACGTATAACGTGTAACGTATAACGTATAACGTATAACGTATAACGTATAACGTATAACGTATAACGTATAACGTATAACGTATAACGTATAACGTATAACGTATAACGTAAAACGTTTAACGTATAACCTATAACGTCTAACGTATAACGTATAACGTATAACGTATATCCCATAACGCATAACGTATAACGTATAACGTATATCGTATAACGTATAACGTATAACGTAAAACGTTTAACGTATAACCTATAACGTCTAACGTATAACGTATAACGTATAACGTATATCCCATAACGCATAACGTATAACGTATAACGTATATCGTATAACGTATAACGTATAACGTAAAACGTTTAACGTATAACCTATAACGTCTAACGTATAACGTATAACGTATAACGTATATCCTATAACGCATAACGTATAACGTATAACGTATAACGTATAACGTTTAACGTATAACGTATAACGTATAACTTATAACGTAAAACGTATTACATATTACGTATAACGAGTAACGTATAACGTGTAACGTATAACGTATAACGTATAACGTATAACGTATAACGTATAACGTCTAACGTATAACGTATAACGTATAACGTATACCGTATAACGTATAACGTATAACGTATAACGTATAACGTATAACGTCAATCGTATAACGTATAACGCATAACGTATAACGTATAACGCATAACGCATAACGTATAACGTATAACGTATAACGTATAATATAAAACGTATAACGTATAACGTATAACGTATAACGTATATCGTATAACGTATATCGTATAACGTATAACGTATAACGTAAAACGTTTAACGTATAACCTATAACGTCTAACGTATAACGTATAACGTATAACTTATAACGTAAAACGTATTACATATTACGTATAACGTGTAACATATAACGTATAACGTATAACGTATAACGTATAACGTATAATATATAACGTATAACGTATAACGTATAACGTATATCGTATAACGTGTATCGTATAACGCATAACGTATAACGTAAACCGTATAACGCATAACGTATATCGTATAACGTACAACGTATAACGTATAACGTATAACGTATAACGTATAACGTATAACGTATAACGTATAACGTATAACGTATAACGTACAGCGTATAACGTCAAACGTATACCGTATAACGTATAACGTATAACGTATAACGTATAACGTATAACGTATAACGTATAACGTATAACGTATAACGTATAACGTATAACGTATAACGTATAATGTATAACGTGTAACTTATAACGTATATCCTATAACGCATAACGTATAACGTATAACGTATATCGTATAACGTATAACGTATAACGTAAAACGTATAACGTATAACGTATAACGTATAACGTATAACGTATAACGTATAACGTATAACGTATAACGTATAACGTATAACGTATAACGTATAACGTATAACGTATAACGTATAACGTATAACGTATAACGTATAATATATAACGTATAACGTATAACGTATAACGTATATCGTATAACGTATATCGTATAACGCATAACGTATAACGTATAACGTATAACGCATAACGTATATCGTATAACGTACAACGTATAACGTATAACGTATAACGTATAACGTATAACGTATATCCTATAACGCATAACGTATAACGTATAACGTATAACGTATAACGTTTAACGTATAACGTATAACGTATAACTTATAACGTAAAACGTATTACATATTACGTATAACGAGTAACGTATAACGTGTAACGTATAACGTATAACGTATAACGTATAACGTATAACGTCTAACGTATAACGTATAACGTATAACGTATACCGTATAACGTATAACGTATAACGTATAACGTATAACGTATAACGTCAATCGTATAACGTATAACGCATAACGTATAACGTATAACGCATAACGCATAACGTATAACGTATAACGTATAACGTATAATATAAAACGTATAACGTATAACGTATAACGTATAACGTATATCGTATAACGTATATCGTATAACGTATAACGTATAACGTAAAACGTTTAACGTATAACCTATAACGTCTAACGTATAACGTATAACGTATAACGTATAACGTATAACGTATAACGTATAACGTATAACGTATAACGTATAACGTATAACGTATAACGTATAACGTTTAACGTATAACGTATAACGTATAACGTATAACGTATAACGTATAACGTATAACGTATAACGTATAACGTACAGCGTATAACGTCAAACGCATAAGGTATAACGTATAACGAATAACGTATAACGTATAACGTTTAACGTATAACGTATAACGTATAACGTATAACTAATAACGTAAAACGTATTACATATTACGTATAACGAGTAACGTATAACGTGTAACGTATAACGTATAACGTATAACGTATAACGTATAACGTATAACGTATAACGTATAACGTATAACGTATAACGTATAGCGTATAACGTATAACGTAAAACGTTTAACGTATAACCTATAACGTCTAACGTATAACGTATAACGTATAACGTATATCCCATAACGCATAACGTATAACGTATAACGTATATCGTATAACGTATAACGTATAACGTAAAACGTTTAACGTATAACCTATAACGTCTAACGTATAACGTATAACGTATAACGTATACCGTATAACGTATAACGTATAACGTATAACGTATAACGTATAACGTATTACGTCAATCGTATAACGTATAACGCATAACGTATAACGTATAACGCATAACGCATAACGTATAACGTATAACGTATAACGTATAATATATAACGTATAACGTATAATGTATAACGTATATCGTATAACGTATAACGTATAACGTATAACGTATAACGTATAACGTATAACGTATAACGTATAACGTATAACGTACAGCGTATAACGTCAAACGTATAACGTATAACGTATAACGTATAACGTATAACGTATAACGTATAACGTATAACGTATAACGTATAACGTATAACGTATAACGTATAACGTTCAGCGTATAACGTCAAACGTATAACGTATAACGTATAACGTATAACGTATAACGCATAACGTATAACGTATAACGTATAACGCATAACGTATATCGTATAACGTACAACGTATAACGTATAACGTATAACGTATAACGTATAACGTATAATGTATAACGTATAACGTATAACGTACAGCGTATAACGTCAAACGTATAACGTATAACGTATAACGAATAACGTATAACGTATAACGTTTAACGTATAACGTATAACGCATAACGTATAACTTATAACGTAAAACGTATTACATATTACGTATAACGAGTAACGTATAACGTGTAACATATAACGTATAACGTATAACGTATAACGTATAACGTATAATATATAACGTATAACGTATAACGTATAACGTATATCGTATAACGTGTATCGTATAACGCATAACGTATAACGTAAACCGTATAACGCATAACGTATATCGTATAACGTACAACGTATAACGTATAACGTATAACGTATAACGTATAACGTATAACGTATAACGTATAACGCATAACGTATAACGTACAGCGTATAACGTCAAACGTATACCGTATAACGTATAACGTATAACGTATAACGTATAACGTATAACGTATAACGTATAACGTATAACGTATAACGTATAACGTATAACGTATAACGTATAATGTATAACGTGTAACTTATAACGTATATCCTATAACGCATAACGTATAACGTATAACGTATATCGTATAACGTATAACGTATATCGTATAACGTGTATCGTATAACGCATAACGTATACCGTATAACGTATAACGTATAACGTATAACGTATAACGTATAACGTATAACGTATAACGTATAACGTATAACGTATAACGTATAACGCATAACGTATAACGTATAACGCATAACGCATAACGTATAACGTATAACGTATAACGTATAATATATAACGTATAACGTATAACGTATAACGTATAACGTATATCGTATAACGTATATCGTATAACGTATAACGTATAACGTAAAACGTTTAACGTATAACCTATAACGTCTAACGTATAACGTATAACGTATAACGTATAACGTATAACGTATAACGTATAACGTATAACGTATAACGTATAACGTATAACGTATAACGTTTAACGTATAACGTATAACGTATAACGTATAACGTATAACGTATAACGTATAACGTATAACGTATAACGTACAGCGTATAACGTCAAACGCATAAGGTATAACGTATAACGAATAACGTATAACGTATAACGTTTAACGTATAACGTATAACGTATAACGTATAACTAATAACGTAAAACGTATTACATATTACGTATAACGAGTAACGTATAACGTGTAACGTATAACGTATAACGTATAACGTATAACGTATAACGTATAACGTATAACGTATAACGTATAACGTATAACGTATAACGTATAACGTATAACGTAAAACGTTTAACGTATAACCTATAACGTCTAACGTATAACGTATAACGTATAACGTATATCCCATAACGCATAACGTATAACGTATAACCTATAACGTCTAACGTATAACGTATAACGTATAACGTATATCCCATAACGCATAACGTATAACGTATAACGTATATCGTATAACGTATAACGTATAACGTAAAACGTTTAACGTATAACCTATAACGTCTAACGTATAACGTATAACGTATAACGTATACCGTATAACGTATAACGTATAACGTATAACGTATAACGTATAACGTATAACGTATAACGTCAATCGTATAACGTATAACGCATAACGTATAACGTATAACGCATAACGCATAACGTATAACGTATAACGTATAACGTATAATATATAACGTATAACGTATAATGTATAACGTATATCGTATAACGTATAACGTATAACGTATAACGTATAACGTATAACGTATAACGTATAACGTATAACGTATAACGTACAGCGTATAACGTCAAACGTATAACGTATAACGTATAACGTATAACGTATAACGTATAACGTATAACGTATAACGTATAACGTATAACGTATAACGTATAACGTATAACGTTCAGCGTATAACGTCAAACGTATAACGTATAACGTATAACGTATAACGTATAACGCATAACGTATAACGTATAACGTATAACGCATAACGTATATCGTATAACGTACAACGTATAACGTATAACGTATAACGTATAACGTATAACGTATAATGTATAACGTATAACGTATAACGTACAGCGTATAACGTCAAACGTATAACGTATAACGTATAACGAATAACGTATAACGTATAACGTTTAACGTATAACGTATAACGCATAACGTATAACTTATAACGTAAAACGTATTACATATTACGTATAACGAGTAACGTATAACGTGTAACATATAACGTATAACGTATAACGTATAACGTATAACGTATAATATATAACGTATAACGTATAACGTATAACGTATATCGTATAACGTGTATCGTATAACGCATAACGTATAACGTAAACCGTATAACGCATAACGTATATCGTATAACGTACAACGTATAACGTATAACGTATAACGTATAACGTATAACGTATAACGTATAACGTATAACGTATAACGTATAACGTACAGCGTATAACGTCAAACGTATACCGTATAACGTATAACGTATAACGTATAACGTATAACGTATAACGTATAACGTATAACGTATAACGTATAACGTATAACGTATAACGTATAACGTATAATGTATAACGTGTAACTTATAACGTATATCCTATAACGCATAACGTATAACGTATAACGTATATCGTATAACGTATAACGTATAACGTAAAACGTATAACGTATAACGTATAACGTATAACGTATAACGTATAACGTATAACGTATAACGTATAACGTATAACGTATAACGTATAACGTATAACGTATAACGTATAACGTATAACGTATAACGTATAACGTATAACGAGTAACGCATAACGTGTAACGTATAACGTATAACGTATAACGTATAACGTATAACGTATAACGTATAACGTATAACGTATAACGTATAACGTATAACGTAAAACGTTTAACGTATAACCTATAACGTCTAACGTATAACGTATAACGTATAACGTATATCCCATAACGCATAACGTATAACGTATAACGTATATCGTATAACGTATAACGTATAACGTATAACGTTTAACGTATAACGTATAACGTATAACGTACAACGTATAACGTATAACGTATAACGTATAACGTATATCCTATAACGCATAACGTATAACGTATAACGTATAACGTATAACGTTTAACGTATAACGTATAACGTATAACTTGTAACGTAAAACGTATTACATATTACGTATAACGAGTAACGTATAACGTGTAACGTATAACGTATAACGTATAACGTATAACGTATAACGTATAACGTCTAACGTATAACGTATAACGTATAACGTATACCGTATAACGTATAACGTATAACGTATAACGTATAACGTATAACGTCAATCGTATAACGTATAACGCATAACGTATAACGTATAACGCATAACGCATAACGTATAACGTATAACGTATAACGTATAATATATAACGTATAACGTATAATGTATAACGTATATCGTATAACGTATAACGTATAACGTATAACGTTTAACGTATAACGTATAACGTATAACGTATAACCTATAACGTATAACGTATAACGTATAACGTATAACGTATAACGTATAACGTATAACGTATAACGTATAACGTATAACGTATAACGTATAACGTATAACGTATAACGTATAACGTATAACGTATAATGTATAACGTATAACGTATAACGTATAACGTAAAACGTATAACGTATAACGTATAACGTATAACGTATAACGTATAACGTATAACGTATAACGTATAACGTATAACGTATAACGTATAACGTACAACGTACAACGTATAACGTATAACGTATAACGTATAACGTATATCCTATAACGCATAACGTATAACGTATAACGTATAACGTATAACGTTTAACGTATAACGTAGAACGTATAACGTATAACGTATATCGTATAACCTATAACGTATAACGAATAACGTATAACGTATAACGTATAACGTACAACGTATAACGTATAACGTATATCGTATAACGTATTACGTATAACGTATAACGTTTAACGTATAACATATAACGTATAACGTATAACGCATAACCTATAACGTAAGACGTATAACGTATAACGTATAACGTATAACGTATAACGTATATCCTATAACGCATAACGTATAACGTATAACGTATAACGTATAACATATAACGTTTAACGTATAACGTATAACGTATAACGTATAACGTATAACGTATAACCTATAACGTATAACGAATAACGTATAACGTATAACGTATAACGTACAACGTATAACGTATAACGTATATCGTATAACGTATTACGTATAACGTATAACGATTAACGTATAACATATAACGTATAACGCATAACGTATAGCGTATAACGCATAACGTATAACGTATAACGTATAACGTATAACGTATAACGTATAACGTATAACGTATAACGTATAACCTATAACGTATAACGTATAACGTATAACGTATAACGTATAACGTATAACGTATAACGTATAACGTATAACGTATAACGTATAACGTATAACGTATAACGTATAACGTATAACGTATATCCTATAACGCATAACGTATAACGTATAACGTATATCGTATAACGTATAACGTATAACGTAAAACGTATAGCGTATAACGTATAACGTATAACGTATAACGTATAACGTATAACGTATGACGTATAACGTATAACGTATAACGCATAACGTATAACGTATACCGTATAACGTATAACGTATAACTTATAACGTATAACGTATAACGTATAGCGTGTAACGTTTAACGTATAACGTATAACGTATAACGTATAACGTATAACGTATAACGCATAACGTATAACGTATACCGTATAACGTATAACGTATAACGTATAACCTATAACGTATAACGTATAACGTTTAACGTATAACCTATAACGTCTAACGTATAACGTATAACGTATAACGTATACCGTATAACGTATAACGTATAACGTATAACGTATAACGTATAACGTATAACGTCAAACGTATAACGTATAACGTTTAACGTATAGCGTATAACGTATAACGTATAACGTATGACGTATAACGTATAACGTATAACGTATAACGTATAACGTACAGCGTATAACGTCAAACGTATAACGTATAACGTATAACCTATAACGTATAACGAATAACGTATAACGTATAACGTATAACGTACAACGTATAACGTATAAAGTATATCGTATAACGTATTACGTATAACGTATAACGATTAACGTATAACATATAACGTATAACGTATAACGTATAACGTATAACGTATAACGTATAACGTTTAACGTATAACGTATAACGTATAACGTATAACGTATAACGTATAACGTATAACGTATAACGTATAACGTAAAACGTATAACGAATAACGTATAACGTATAACGTATAACGTATGACGTATCACGTATAAGGTATGACCTATAACGCATAACGTATAGCGTATAACGCAAAACGTATAACGTATAACGTATAACGTATAACGTATAACGTATAACGTATAACGTATAACCTATAACGTATAACGTATAACGTATAACGTATAACGTATAACGTATAACGTATAACGTATAACGTATAACGTATAACGTATAACGTATAACGTATAACGTATAACGTATAACGTATATCCTATATCGCATAACGTATAACGTATAACGTATATCGTATAACGTATAACGTATAACGTAAAACGTATAACGTATAACGTATAACGTATAACGTATAACGTATAACGTATAACGTATAACGCATAACGTATAACGTATACCGTATAACGTATAACGTATAACGTATAACGTATAACGTATAACGTATAGCGTATAACGTTTAACGTATAACGTATAACGTATAACGTATAACGTATAACGTATAACGTATAACGTATAACGTATAACGTATAACGTATAACGTATAACGTATAACGTATAACGTATAACGTATAACGTATAACGTATAACGTATAACGTACAGCGTATAACGTCAAACGTATAACGTATAACGTATAACGTATAACGTATAACGTATAACGCATAACGTATAACGTATAACGTATAACGCATAACGTATAACGTATAACGTATAACGTATAACGTATAACGTATAACGTATAACGTATAACGTATAACGTATAACGTATAACGTATAACGTATAACGTACAGCGTATAACGTCAAACGCATAACGTATACCGTATAACGAATAACGTATAACGTATAACGTTTAACGTATAACGTATAACGTATAACGTATAACTTATAACGTAAAACGTATTACATATTACGTATAACGAGTAACGTATAACGTATAACGTATAACGTATAACGTATAACGTATAACGTATAACGTATAACGTATAACGTATAACGTATAACGTAAAACGTTTAACGTATAACCTATAACGTCTAACGTATAACGTATAACGTATAACGTATATCCCATAACGCATAACGTATAACGTATAACGTATATCGTATAACGTATAACGTATAACGTAAAACGTTTAACGTATAACCAACAACGTCTAACGTATAACGTATAACGTATAACGTATAACGTTTAACGTATAACGTATAACGTATAACGTATAACTTATAACGTGAAACGTATTACATATTACGTATAACGAGTAACGTATAACGTATAACGTATAACGTGTAACGTATAACGTATAACGTATAACGTATAACGTATAACGTATAACGTATAACGTATAACGTATATCGTATAACGTATAACGTATAACGTATAACGTATAACGTATAACGTATAACGTATAACGTATATCGTATAACGTATAACGTATAACGTATAACGTTTCACGTATAACGTATAACGTATAACGTATAACGTATATCCTATAACGCATAACGTATAACGTATAACGTATATCGTATAACGTATAACGTATAACGCAAAACGTATAACGTATAACGTATAACGTATAACGTATAACGTATAACGTATAACGTATAACGTATAACGTATAACGTATAACGTATAACGTATAACGTATAACGTATAACGTATAACGTATAACGTATAACGTATAACGTATAACGTATAACGTATAACGTATATCCTATAACGCATAACGTATAACGTATAACGTATATCGTATAACGCATAACGTATGACGTATAACGTATAACGTATAACGTATAACGTATAACGTATAACGTATAACGTATAACGTATAACGTATAACGTATAACGTATAACGTATAACGTATAACGTATAACGTATAACGTATAACGTATAACGTATAACGTATAACGTATAACGTATAGCGTATAACGTTTAACGTATAACGTATAACGTATAACGTATAACGTATAACGTATAACGTATAACGTATAACGTATAACGTATAACGTATAACGTATAACGTATAACGTATAACGTATAACGTATAACGTACAGCGTATAACGTCAAACGTATAACGTATAACGTATAACGTATAACGTATAACGTATAACGCATAACGTATAACGTATAACGTATAACGCATAACGTATAACGTATAACGTATAACGTATAACGTATAACGTATAACGTATAACGTATAACGTATAACGTATAACGTATAACGTATAACGTACAGCGTATAACGTCAAACGCATAACGTATAACGTATAACGAATAACGTATAACGTATAACGTTTAACGTATAACGTATAACGTATAACGTATAACTTATAACGTAAAACGTATTACATATTACGTATAACGAGTAACGTATAACGTATAACGTATAACGTATAACGTATAACGTATAACGTATAACGTATAACGTATAACGTATAACGTAAAACGTTTAACGTATAACATATAACGTCTAACGTATAACGTATAACGTATAACCTATATCCCATAACGCATAACGTATAACGTATAACGTATATCGTATAACGTATAACGTATAACGTAAAACGTTTAACGTATAACCTATAACGTCTAACGTATAACGTATAACGTATAACGTATAACGTTTAACGTATAACGTATAACGTATAACGTATAACGTATAACTTATAACGTAAAACGTATTACATATTACGTATAACGAGTAACGTATAACATATAACGTATATCGTATAACGCATAACGTATGACGTATAACGTATAACGTATAACGTATAACGTATAACGTATAACGTATAACGTATAACGTATAACGTATAACGTATAACGTATAACGTATAACGTATAACGTATAACGTATAGCGTATAACGTTTAACGTATAACGTATAACGTATAACGTATAACGTATAACGTATAACGTATAACGTATAACGTATAACGTATAACGTATAACGTATAACGTATAACGTATAACGTATAACGTATAACGTACAGCGTATAACGTCAAACGAATAACGTATAACGTATAACGTATAACGTATAACGTATAACGCATAACGTATAACGTATAACGTATAACGCATAACGTATAACGTATAACGTATAACGTATAACGTATAACGTATAACGTATAACGTATAACGTATAACGTATAACGTATAACGTATAACGTACAGCGTATAACGTCAAACGCATAACGTATAACGTATAACGAATAACGTATAACGTATAACGTTTAACGTATAACGTATAACGTATAACGTATAACGTATAACTTATAACGTAAAACGTATTACATATTACGTATAACGAGTAACGTATAACGTATAACGTATAACGTATAACGTATAACGTATAACGTATAACGTATAACGTATAACGTAAAACGTTTAACGTATAACCTATAACGTCTAACGTATAACGTATAACGTATAACGTATATCCCATAACGCATAACGTATAACGTATAACGTATATCGTATAACGTATAACGTATAACGTAAAACGTTTAACGTATAACCTATAACGTCTAACGTATAACGTATAACGTATAACGTATAACGTTTAACGTATAACGTATAACGTATAACGTATAACTTATAACGTAAAACGTATTACATATTACGTATAACGAGTAACGTATAACGTATAACGTATAACGTATAACGTATAACGTATAACGTATAACGTATAACGTATAACGTATAACGTATAACGTATATCGTATAACGTATAACGTATAACGTATAACGTATAACGTATAACGTATAACGTATAACGTATATCGTATGACGTATAACGTATAACGTATAACGTTTCACGTATAACGTATAACGTATAACGTATAACCTATAACGTATAACGTATAACGTATAACGTATAACGTATAACGTATAACGTATAACGTATAACGTATAACGTATAACGTATAACGTATAACGTATAACGTATAACGTATAACGTATAACGTATAACGTATAACGTATAACGTATAACGTATATCCTATAACGCATAACGTATAACGCATAACGTATATCGTATAACGTATAACGTATAACGTAAAACGTATAACGTGTAACGTATAACGTATAACGTATGACGTATAACGTATAACGTGTAACGTATAACGTATAACGTATAACGTATAACGTATAACGTATAACGTATAACGTATAACGTATAACGTATAACGTATAACGTATAACGTATAACGTATAACGTATAACGTATAACGTATAACGTATAACGTATAACGTATAACGTATAACGTATAACGTATAACGTATAACGTATAACGTATAACGTATAACGTATAACGTATAACGTATAACGTATAACGTATAACGTATAACGTATAACGTATAACGTATAACGTATAACGTATAACGTAAAACGTATAACGTATAACGTATAACGTATAACGTATAACGTATAACGCATAACGTATAACGCATAACGTATAACGTATAATATATAACGTATAACATATAACGTATAACGTATATCGTATAACGTATATCGTATAACGTATAACGTATAACGTAAAACGTTTAACGTATAACCTATAACGTCTAACGTATAACGTATAACGTATAACGTATAACGTATAACGTATAACGTATAACGTATAACGTATAACGTATAACGTATAACGTATAACGTATAACGTATAACGTATAACGCATAACGTATAACGTATAACGTATAACGTATAACGTATAACGTATAACGTATAACGTATAACGTATAACGTTTAACGTATAACGTATAACGTATAACGTATAACTTATAACGTAAAACGTATTACATATTACGTATAACGAGTAACGTATAACGTATAACATATAACGTATAACGTATAACGTATAACGTATAACGTATAACGTATAACGTATAACGTATAACGTATATCGTATAACGTATAACGTATAACGTATAACGTATAACGTATAACGTATAACGTATAACGTATATCGTATAACGTATAACGTATAACGTATAACGTTTCACGTATAACGTATAACGTATAACGTATAACGTATAACCTATAACGTATAACGTATAACGTATAACGTATAACGTATAACGTATAACGTATAACGTATAACGTATAACGTATAACGTATAACGTATAACGTAAAACGTTTAACGTATAACCTATAACGTCTAACGTATAACGTATAACGTATAACGTATATCCCATAACGCATAACGTATAACGTATAACGTATATCGTATAACGTATAACGTATAACGTAAAACGTTTAACGTATAACCTATAACGTCTAACGTATAACGTATAACGTATAACGTATAACGTTTAACGTATAACGTATAACGTATAACGTATAACTTATAACGTAAAACGTATTACATATTACGTATAACGAGTAACGTATAACGTATAACGTATAACGTATAACGTATAACGTATAACGTATAACGTATAACGTATAACGTATAACGTATAACGTATATCGTATAACGTATAACGTATAACGTATAACGTATAACGTATAACGTATAACGTATAACGTATATCGTATGACGTATAACGTATAACGTATAACGTTTCACGTATAACGTATAACGTATAACGTATAACCTATAACGTATAACGTATAACGTATAACGTATAACGTATAACGTATAACGTATAACGTATAACGTATAACGTATAACGTATAACGTATAACGTATAACGTATAACGTATAACGTATAACGTATAACGTATATCCTATAACGCATAACGTATAACGCATAACGTATATCGTATAACGTATAACGTATAACGTAAAACGTATAACGTATAACGTATAACGTATAACGTATGACGTATAACGTATAACGTGTAACGTATAACGTATAACGTATAACGTATAACGTATAACGTATAACGTATAACGTATAACGTATAACGTATAACGTATAACGTATAACGTATAACGTATAACGTATAACGTATAACGTATAACGTATAACGTATAACGTATAACGTATAACGTATAACGTATAACGTATAACGTATAACGTATAACGTATAACGTATAACGTATAACGTATAACGTATAACGTATAACGTATAACGTATAACGTATAACGTATAACGTATAACGTATAACGTAAAACGTATAACGTATAACGTATAACGTATAACGTATAACGTATAACGCATAACGTATAACGCATAACGTATAACGTATAATATATAACGTATAACATATAACGTACAACGTATATCGTATAACGTATATCGTATAACGTATAACGTATAACGTAAAACGTTTAACGTATAACCTATAACGTCTAACGTATAACGTATAACGTATAACGTATAACGTATAACGTATAACGTATAACGTATAACGTATAACGTATAACGTATAACGTATAACGTATAACGTATAACGTATAACGCATAACGTATAACGTATAACGTATAACGTATAACGTATAACGTATAACGTATAACGTATAACGTATAACGTTTAACGTATAACGTATAACGTATAACGTATAACTTATAACGTAAAACGTATTACATATTACGTATAACGAGTAACGTATAACGTATAACATATAACGTATAACGTATAACGTATAACGTATAACGTATAACGTATAACGTATAACGTATAACGTATATCGTATAACGTATAACGTATAACGTATAACGTATAACGTATAACGTATAACGTATAACGTATATCGTATAACGTATAACGTATAACGTATAACGTTTCACGTATAACGTATAACGTATAACGTATAACGTATAACCTATAACGTATAACGTATAACGTATAACGTATAACGTATAACGTATAACGTATAACGTATAACGTATAACGTATAACGTATAACGTATAACGTATAACGTATAACGTATAACGTATAACGTATAACGTATAACGTATAACGTATATCCTATAACGCATAACGTATAACGTATAACGTATATCGTATAACGTATAACGTATAACGTAAAACGTATAACGTATAACGTATAACGTATAACGTATAACGTATAACGTATAACGTATAACGTATAACGTATAACGTATAACGTATAACGTATAACGTATAACGTATAACGTATAACGTATAACGTATAACGTATAACGTATAACGTATAACGTATAACGTATAACGTATAACGTATAACGTATAACGTATAACGTATAACGTATAACGTATAACGTACAGCGTATAACGTATAACGTACAGCGTATAACGTATAACGTATAACGTATAACGTATAACGCATAACGTATAACGTATAACGTATAACGCATAACGTATAACGTATAACGTATAACGTATAACGTATAACGTATAACGTATAACGTATAACGTATAACGTATAACGTATAACGTATAACGTACAGCGTATAACGTCAAACGCATAACGTATAACGTATAACGAATAACGTATAACGTATAACGTTTAACGTATAACGTATAACGTATAACGTATAACTTATAACGTAAAACGTATTACATATTACGTATAACGAGTAACGTATAACGTATAACGTATAACGTATAACGTATAACGTATAACCTATAACGTATAACGTATGACGTATAACGTAAAACGTTTAACGTATAACCTATAACGTCTAACGTATAACGTATAACGTATAACGTATATCCCATAACGCATAACGTATAACGTATGACGTATATCGTATAACGTATAACGTATAACGTAAAACGTTTAACGTATAACCTATAACGTCTAACGTATAACGTATAACGTATAACGTATAACGTTTAACGTATAACGTATAACGTATAACGTATAACTTATAACGTAAAACGTATTACATATTACGTATAACGAGTAACGTATAACGTATAACGTATAACGTATAACGTATAACGTATAACGTATATCGTATAACGTATAACGTATAACGTATAACGTATAACGTATAACGTATAACGTATAACGTATATCGTATGACGTATAACGTATAACGTATAACGTTTCACGTATAACGTATAACGTATAACGTATAACCTATAACGTATAACGTATAACGTATAACGTATAACGTATAACGTATAACGTATAACGTATAACGTATAACGTATAACGTATAACGTATAACGTATAACGTATAACGTATAACGTATAACGTATAACGTATAACGTATATCCTATAACGCATAACGTATAACGTATAACGTATATCGTATAACGTATAACGTATAACGTAAAACGTATAACGTATAACGTATAACGTATAACGTATAACGTATAACGTATAACGTATAACGTATAACGTATAACGTATAACGTATAACGTATAACGTATAACGTATAACGTATAACGTATAACGTATAACGTATAACGTATAACGTATAACGTATAACGTATAACGTATAACGTATAACGTATAACGTATAACGTATAACGTATAACGTATAACGTATAACGTATAACGTATAACGTATAACGTATAACGTATAACGTATAACGTATAACGTATAACGTATAACGTATAACGTATAACGTATAACGTATAACGTATAACGTATAACGTATAACGTATAACGTATAACGTATAACGTATAACGTATAACGTAAAACGTATAACGTATAACGTATAACGTATAACGTATAACGTATAACGCATAACGTATAACGCATAACGTATAACGTATAATATATAACGTATAACGTATAACGTATAACGTATATCGTATAACGTATATCGTATAACATATAACGTATAAGGTCTAACGTATAACGTATAACGTATAACGTATAACGCATAACGTATAACGTATAACGTATAACGTATAACGTATAACGTATAACGTATAACGTATAACGTATAACGTATAACGTATAACGTATAACGTACAGCGTATAACGTCAAACGCATAACGTATAACGTATAACGAATAACGTATAACGTATAACGTTTAACGTATAACGTATAACGTATAACGTATAACTTATAACGTAAAACGTATTACATATTACGTATAACGAGTAACGTATAACGTATAACGTATAACGTATAACGTATAACGTATAACCTATAACGTATAACGTATAACGTATAACGTAAAACGTTTAACGTATAACCTATAACGTCTAACGTATAACGTATAACGTATAACGTATATCCCATAACGCATAACGTATAACGTATGACGTATATCGTATAACGTATAACGTATAACGTAAAACGTTTAACGTATAACCTATAACGTCTAACGTATAACGTATAACGTATAACGTATAACGTTTAACGTATAACGTATAACGTATAACGTATAACTTATAACGTAAAACGTATTACATATTACGTATAACGAGTAACGTATAACGTATAACGTATAACGTATAACGTATAACGTATAACGTATATCGTATAACGTATAACGTATAACGTATAACGTATAACGTATAACGTATAACGTATAACGTATATCGTATGACGTATAACGTATAACGTATAACGTTTCACGTATAACGTATAACGTATAACGTATAACCTATAACGTATAACGTATAACGTATAACGTATAACGTATAACGTATAACGTATAACGTATAACGTATAACGTATAACGTATAACGTATAACGTATAACGTATAACGTATAACGTATAACGTATAACGTATAACGTATATCCTATAACGCATAACGTATAACGTATAACGTATATCGTATAACGTATAACGTATAACGTAAAACGTATAACGTATAACGTATAACGTATAACGTATAACGTAAAACGTATAACGTATAACGTATAACGTATAACGTATAACGTATAACGTATAACGTATAACGTATAACGTATAACGTATAACGTATAACGTATAACGTATAACGTATAACGTATAACGTATAACGTATAACGTATAACGTATAACGTATAACGTATAACGTATAACGTATAACGTATAACGTATAACGTATAACGTATAACGTATAACGTATAACGTATAACGTATAACGTATAACGTATAACGTATAACGTATAACGTATAACGTATAACGTATAACGTATAACGTATAACGTATAACGTATAACGTATAACGTATAACGTATAACGTATAACGTATAACGTATAACGTATAACGTATAACGTATAACGTATAACTTATAACGTAAAACGTATTACATATTACGTATAACGAGTAACGTATAACGTATAACGTATAACGTATAACGTATAACGTATAACGTATATCGTATAACGTATAACGTATAACGTATAACGTATAACGTATAACGTATAACGTATAACGTATATCGTATGACGTATAACGTATAACGTATAACGTTTCACGTATAACGTATAACGTATAACGTATAACCTATAACGTATAACGTATAACGTATAACGTATAACGTATAACGTATAACGTATAACGTATAACGTATAACGTATAACGTATAACGTATAACGTATAACGTATAACGTATAACGTATAACGTATAACGTATAACGTATATCCTATAACGCATAACGTATAACGTATAACGTATATCGTATAACGTATAACGTATAACGTAAAACGTATAACGTATAACGTATAACGTATAACGTATAACGTATAACGTATAACGTATAACGTATAACGTATAACGTATAACGTATAACGTATAACGTATAACGTATAACGTATAACGTATAACGTATAACGTATAACGTATAACGTATAACGTATAACGTATAACGTATAACGTATAACGTATAACGTATAACGTATAACGTATAACGTATAACGTATAACGTATAACGTATAACGTATAACGTATAACGTATAACGTATAACGTATAACGTATAACGTATAACGTATAACGTATAACGTATAACGTATAACGTATAACGTATAACGTATAACGTATAACGTATAACGTATAACGTATAACGTATAACGTATAACGTATAACGTATAACGTAAAACGTATAACGTATAACGTATAACGTATAACGTATAACGTATAACGCATAACGTATAACGCATAACGTATAACGTATAATATATAACGTATAACGTATAACGTATAACGTATGTCGTATAACGTATATCGTATAACATATAACGTATAACGTAAAACGTTTAGCGTATAACCTATAACGTCTAACGTATAACGTATAACGTATAACGTATAACGTATAACGTATAACGTATAACGTATAACGTATAACGTATAACGTATAACGTATAACGTATAACGTATAACGTATAACGTATAACGTATAACGTATAACGTATAACGTATAACGTATAACGTATAACGTATAACGTATAACGTTTAACGTATAACGTATAACGTATAACGTATAACTTATAACGTAAAACGTATTACATATTACGTATAACGAGTAACGTATAACGTATAACGTATAACGTATAACGTATAACGTATAACGTATAACGTATAACGTATAACGTATAACGTATATCGTATAACGTATAACGTATAACGTATAACGTATAACGTATAACGTATAACGTATAACGTATAACGTATATCGTATAACGTATAACGTATAACGTATAACGTATAACGTCAAACGTATAACGTATAACGAATAGCGTATAACGTTTAACGTATAACGTATAACGTATAACGTATAACGTATAACGTATAACGTATAACGTATAACGTATAACGTATAACGTATAACCTATAACGTATAACGTATAACGTTTAACGTATAACCTATAACGTCTAACGTATAACGTATAACGTATAACGTATACCGTATAACGTATAACGTATAACGTATAACGTATAACGTATAACGTACAGCGTATAACGTCAAACGTATAACGTATAACGTATAACGTATAACGTATAACGCATAACGTATAACGTATAACGTATAACGCATAACGTATATCGTATAACGTACAACGTATAACGTATAACGTATAACGTATAACGTATAACGTATAACGTATAACGTATAACGTATAACGTACAGCGTATAACGTCAAACGTATAACGTATAACGTATAACGCATAACGTATAACGTATAACGTTTAACGTATAACGTATAACGCATAACGTATAACTTATAACGTAAAACGTATTACATATTACGTATAACGAGTAACGTATAACGTGTAACATATAACGTATAACGTATAACGTATAACGTATAACGTATAATATATAACGTATAACGTATAACGTATAACGTATATCGTATAACGTATAACGTATAACGCATAACGTATAACGTATAACGTATAACGCATAACGTATATCGTATAACGTACAACGTATAACGTATAACGTATAACGTATAACGTATAACGTATAACGTATAACGAATAACGTATAACGTATAACGTATAACGTATAACGTATAATGTATAACGTATAACGTATAACGTATAACGTAAAACGTATAACGTATAACGTATAACGTATAACGTATAACGTATAACGTATAACGTATAACGTATAACGAATAACGTATAACGTATAACGTATAACGTATGACGTATCACGGATAAGGTATGACCTATAACGCATAACGGATAGCGTATAACGCATAACGTATAACGTATAACGTATAACGTATAACGTAATACGTATAACGTATAACGTATAACGTATAACGTATAACGTATAACGTATAACGTATAACGTATAACGTATAACGTATAACGTATAACGTATAACGTATAACGTATAACGTATAACGTATAACGTATAACGTATAACGTATAACGTATAACGTATAACGTATAACGTATAACGTATAACGTATAACGTATAACGTATAACGTATAACGTATAACGTATAACGTATAACGTATAACGTATATCCTATAACGCATAACGTATAACGTATAACGTATATCGTATAACGTATAACGTATAACGTAAAACGTATAACGTATAACGTATAACGTATAACGTATAACGTATAACGTATAACGTATAACGTATAACGTATAACGTATAACGTATAACGTATAACGTATAACGTATAACGTATAACGTATAACGTATAACGTATAACGTATAACGTATAACGTATAACGTATAACGTATAACGTATAACGTATAACGTATAACGTATAACGTATAACGTATAACGTATAACGTACAGCGTATAACGTATAACGTACAGCGTATAACGTATAACGTATAACGTATAACGTATAACGCATAACGTATAACGTATAACGTATAACGCATAACGTATAACGTATAACGTATAACGTATAACGTATAACGTATAACGTATAACGTATAACGTATAACGTATAACGTATAACGTATAACGTACAGCGTATAACGTCAAACGCATAACGTATAACGTATAACGAATAACGTATAACGTATAACGTTTAACGTATAACGTATAACGTATAACGTATAACTTATAACGTAAAACGTATTACATATTACGTATAACGAGTAACGTATAACGTATAACGTATAACGTATAACGTATAACGTATAACCTATAACGTATAACGTATAACGTATAACGTAAAACGTTTAACGTATAACCTATAACGTCTAACGTATAACGTATAACGTATAACGTATATCCCATAACGCATAACGTATAACGTATGACGTATATCGTATAACGTATAACGTATAACGTAAAACGTTTAACGTATAACCTATAACGTCTAACGTATAACGTATAACGTATAACGTATAACGTTTAACGTATAACGTATAACGTATAACGTATAACTTATAACGTAAAACGTATTACATATTACGTATAACGAGTAACGTATAACGTATAACGTATAACGTATAACGTATAACGTATAACGTATATCGTATAACGTATAACGTATAACGTATAACGTATAACGTATAACGTATAACGTATAACGTATATCGTATGACGTATAACGTATAACGTATAACGTTTCACGTATAACGTATAACGTATAACGTATAACCTATAACGTATAACGTATAACGTATAACGTATAACGTATAACGTATAACGTATAACGTATAACGTATAACGTATAACGTATAACGTATAACGTATAACGTATAACGTATAACGTATAACGTATAACGTATAACGTATATCCTATAACGCATAACGTATAACGTATAACGTATATCGTATAACGTATAACGTATAACGTAAAACGTATAACGTATAACGTATAACGTATAACGTATAACGTATAACGTATAACGTATAACGTATAACGTATAACGTATAACGTATAACGTATAACGTATAACGTATAACGTATAACGTATAACGTATAACGTATAACGTATAACGTATAACGTATAACGTATAACGTATAACGTATAACGTATAACGTATAACGTATAACGTATAACGTATAACGTATAACGTATAACGTATAACGTATAACGTATAACGTATAACGTATAACGTATAACGTATAACGTATAACGTATAACGTATAACGTATAACGTATAACGTATAACGTATAACGTATAACGTATAACGTATAACGTATAACGTATAACGTATAACGTAAAACGTATAACGTATAACGTATAACGTATAACGTATAACGTATAACGCATAACGTATAACGCATAACGTATAACGTATAATATATAACGTATAACGTATAACGTATAACGTATATCGTATAACGTATATCGTATAACATATAACGTATAAGGTCTAACGTATAACGTATAACGTATAACGTATAACGCATAACGTATAACGTATAACGTATAACGTATAACGTATAACGTATAACGTATAACGTATAACGTATAACGTATAACGTATAACGTATAACGTACAGCGTATAACGTCAAACGCATAACGTATAACGTATAACGAATAACGTATAACGTATAACGTTTAACGTATAACGTATAACGTATAACGTATAACTTATAACGTAAAACGTATTACATATTACGTATAACGAGTAACGTATAACGTATAACGTATAACGTATAACGTATAACGTATAACCTATAACGTATAACGTATAACGTATAACGTAAAACGTTTAACGTATAACCTATAACGTCTAACGTATAACGTATAACGTATAACGTATATCCCATAACGCATAACGTATAACGTATGACGTATATCGTATAACGTATAACGTATAACGTAAAACGTTTAACGTATAACCTATAACGTCTAACGTATAACGTATAACGTATAACGTATAACGTTTAACGTATAACGTATAACGTATAACGTATAACTTATAACGTAAAACGTATTACATATTACGTATAACGAGTAACGTATAACGTATAACGTATAACGTATAACGTATAACGTATAACGTATATCGTATAACGTATAACGTATAACGTATAACGTATAACGTATAACGTATAACGTATAACGTATATCGTATGACGTATAACGTATAACGTATAACGTTTCACGTATAACGTATAACGTATAACGTATAACCTATAACGTATAACGTATAACGTATAACGTATAACGTATAACGTATAACGTATAACGTATAACGTATAACGTATAACGTATAACGTATAACGTATAACGTATAACGTATAACGTATAACGTATAACGTATAACGTATAACGTATATCCTATAACGCATAACGTATAACGTATAACGTATATCGTATAACGTATAACGTATAACGTAAAACGTATAACGTATAACGTATAACGTATAACGTATAACGTATAACGTATAACGTATAACGTATAACGTATAACGTATAACGTATAACGTATAACGTATAACGTATAACGTATAACGTATAACGTATAACGTATAACGTATAACGTATAACGTATAACGTATAACGTATAACGTATAACGTATAACGTATAACGTATAACGTATAACGTATAACGTATAACGTATAACGTATAACGTATAACGTATAACGTATAACGTATAACGTATAACGTATAACGTATAACGTATAACGTATAACGTATAACGTATAACGTATAACGTATAACGTATAACGTATAACGTATAACGTATAACGTATAACGTATAACGTATAACGTATAACTTATAACGTAAAACGTATTACATATTACGTATAACGAGTAACGTATAACGTATAACGTATAACGTATAACGTATAACGTATAACGTATATCGTATAACGTATAACGTATAACGTATAACGTATAACGTATAACGTATAACGTATAACGTATATCGTATGACGTATAACGTATAACGTATAACGTTTCACGTATAACGTATAACGTATAACGTATAACCTATAACGTATAACGTATAACGTATAACGTATAACGTATAACGTATAACGTATAACGTATAACGTATAACGTATAACGTATAACGTATAACGTATAACGTATAACGTATAACGTATAACGTATAACGTATAACGTATATCCTATAACGCATAACGTATAACGTATAACGTATATCGTATAACGTATAACGTATAACGTAAAACGTATAACGTATAACGTATAACGTATAACGTATAACGTATAACGTATAACGTATAACGTATAACGTATAACGTATAACGTATAACGTATAACGTATAACGTATAACGTATAACGTATAACGTATAACGTATAACGTATAACGTATAACGTATAACGTATAACGTATAACGTATAACGTATAACGTATAACGTATAACGTATAACGTATAACGTATAACGTATAACGTATAACGTATAACGTATAACGTATAACGTATAACGTATAACGTATAACGTATAACGTATAACGTATAACGTATAACGTATAACGTATAACGTATAACGTATAACGTATAACGTATAACGTATAACGTATAACGTATAACGTATAACGTATAACGTATAACGTATAACGTATAACGTATAACGTATAACGTAAAACGTATAACGTATAACGTATAACGTATAACGTATAACGTATAACGCATAACGTATAACGCATAACGTATAACGTATAATATATAACGTATAACGTATAACGTATAACGTATATCGTATAACGTATATCGTATAACATATAACGTATAACGTAAAACGTTTAGCGTATAACCTATAACGTCTAACGTATAACGTATAACGTATAACGTATAACGTATAACGTATAACGTATAACGTATAACGTATAACGTATAACGTATAACGTATAACGTATAACGTATAACGTATAACGTATAACGTATAACGTATAACGTATAACGTATAACGTATAACGTATAACGTATAACGTATAACGTTTAACGTATAACGTATAACGTATAACGTATAACTTATAACGTAAAACGTATTACATATTACGTATAACGAGTAACGTATAACGTATAACGTATAACGTATAACGTATAACGTATAACGTATAACGTATAACGTATAACGTATAACGTATATCGTATAACGTATAACGTATAACGTATAACGTATAACGTATAACGTATAACGTATAACGTATAACGTATATCGTATAACGTATAACGTATAACGTATAACGTATAACGTCAAACGTATAACGTATAACGAATAGCGTATAACGTTTAACGTATAACGTATAACGTATAACGTATAACGTATAACGTATAACGTATAACGTATAACGTATAACGTATAACGTATAACCTATAACGTATAACGTATAACGTTTAACGTATAACCTATAACGTCTAACGTATAACGTATAACGTATAACGTATACCGTATAACGTATAACGTATAACGTATAACGTATAACGTATAACGTACAGCGTATAACGTCAAACGTATAACGTATAACGTATAACGTATAACGTATAACGCATAACGTATAACGTATAACGTATAACGCATAACGTATATCGTATAACGTACAACGTATAACGTATAACGTATAACGTATAACGTATAACGTATAACGTATAACGTATAACGTATAACGTACAGCGTATAACGTCAAACGTATAACGTATAACGTATAACGCATAACGTATAACGTATAACGTTTAACGTATAACGTATAACGCATAACGTATAACTTATAACGTAAAACGTATTACATATTACGTATAACGAGTAACGTATAACGTGTAACATATAACGTATAACGTATAACGTATAACGTATAACGTATAATATATAACGTATAACGTATAACGTATAACGTATATCGTATAACGTATAACGTATAACGCATAACGTATAACGTATAACGTATAACGCATAACGTATATCGTATAACGTACAACGTATAACGTATAACGTATAACGTATAACGTATAACGTATAACGTATAACGAATAACGTATAACGTATAACGTATAACGTATAACGTATAATGTATAACGTATAACGTATAACGTATAACGTAAAACGTATAACGTATAACGTATAACGTATAACGTATAACGTATAACGTATAACGTATAACGTATAACGAATAACGTATAACGTATAACGTATAACGTATGACGTATCACGGATAAGGTATGACCTATAACGCATAACGGATAGCGTATAACGCATAACGTATAACGTATAACGTATAACGTATAACGTAATACGTATAACGTATAACGTATAACGTATAACGTATAACGTATAACGTATAACGTATAACGTATAACGTATAACGTATAACGTATAACGTATAACGTATAACGTATAACGTATAACGTATAACGTATAACGTATAACGTATAACGTATAACGTATAACGTATAACGTATAACGTATAACGTATAACGTATAACGTATAACGTATAACGTATAACGTATAACGTATAACGTATAACGTAAAACGTATAACGTATAACGTATAACGTATAACGTATAACGTATAACGCATAACGTATAACGCATAACGTATAACGTATAATATATAACGTATAACGTATAACGTATAACGTATATCGTATAACGTATATCGTATAACATATAACGTATAACGTAAAACGTTTAGCGTATAACCTATAACGTCTAACGTATAACGTATAACGTATAACGTATAACGTATAACGTATAACGTATAACGTATAACGTATAACGTATAACGTATAACGTATAACGTATAACGTATAACGTATAACGTATAACGTATAACGTATAACGTATAACGTATAACGTATAACGTATAACGTATAACGTATAACGTATAACGTTTAACGTATAACGTATAACGTATAACGTATAACTTATAACGTAAAACGTATTACATATTACGTATAACGAGTAACGTATAACGTATAACGTATAACGTATAACGTATAACGTATAACGTATAACGTATAACGTATAACGTATAACGTATATCGTATAACGTATAACGTATAACGTATAACGTATAACGTATAACGTATAACGTATAACGTATAACGTATATCGTATAACGTATAACGTATAACGTATAACGTATAACGTCAAACGTATAACGTATAACGAATAGCGTATAACGTTTAACGTATAACGTATAACGTATAACGTATAACGTATAACGTATAACGTATAACGTATAACGTATAACGTATAACGTATAACCTATAACGTATAACGTATAACGTTTAACGTATAACCTATAACGTCTAACGTATAACGTATAACGTATAACGTATACCGTATAACGTATAACGTATAACGTATAACGTATAACGTATAACGTACAGCGTATAACGTCAAACGTATAACGTATAACGTATAACGTATAACGTATAACGCATAACGTATAACGTATAACGTATAACGCATAACGTATATCGTATAACGTACAACGTATAACGTATAACGTATAACGTATAACGTATAACGTATAACGTATAACGTATAACGTATAACGTACAGCGTATAACGTCAAACGTATAACGTATAACGTATAACGCATAACGTATAACGTATAACGTTTAACGTATAACGTATAACGCATAACGTATAACTTATAACGTAAAACGTATTACATATTACGTATAACGAGTAACGTATAACGTGTAACATATAACGTATAACGTATAACGTATAACGTATAACGTATAATATATAACGTATAACGTATAACGTATAACGTATATCGTATAACGTATAACGTATAACGCATAACGTATAACGTATAACGTATAACGCATAACGTATATCGTATAACGTACAACGTATAACGTATAACGTATAACGTATAACGTATAACGTATAACGTATAACGAATAACGTATAACGTATAACGTATAACGTATAACGTATAATGTATAACGTATAACGTATAACGTATAACGTAAAACGTATAACGTATAACGTATAACGTATAACGTATAACGTATAACGTATAACGTATAACGTATAACGAATAACGTATAACGTATAACGTATAACGTATGACGTATCACGGATAAGGTATGACCTATAACGCATAACGGATAGCGTATAACGCATAACGTATAACGTATAACGTATAACGTATAACGTAATACGTATAACGTATAACGTATAACGTATAACGTATAACGTATAACGTATAACGTATAACGTATAACGTATAACGTATAACGTATAACGTATAACGTATAACGTATAACGTATAACGTATAACGTATATCCTATAACGCATAACGTATAACGTATAACGTATATCGTATAACGTATAACGTATAACGTAAAACGTTTAACGTATAACCTATAACGTCTAACGTATAACGTATAACGTATAACGTATAACGTATAACATATAACGTATAACGTATAACGTATAACGTATAACGTATAACATATAACGTATAACGTATAACGTATAACGTATAACGTATAACGTATAACGTATAACGTATAACGTATATCGTATAACGTATAACGTATAACGTATAACGTATAACGTATAACGTATAACGTATAACGTATAACGTTCAACGTACAACGTATAACGTATAACGTATAACGTATAACGTATATCCTATAACGCATAACGTATAACGTATAACGTATAACGTATAACGTTTAACGTATAACGTATAACGTATAACGTATAACGTATAACGTACAGCGTATAACGTCAAACGTATAACGTATAACGTATAACGTATAACGTAAAACGTTTAACGTATAACCTATAACGTCTAACGTATAACGTATAACGTATAACGTATATCCCATAACGCATAACGTATAACGTATAACGTATATCGTATAACGTATAACGTATAACGTAAAACGTTTAACGTATAACCTATAACGTCTAACGTATAACGTATAACGTATAACGTATACCGTATAACGTATAACGTATAACGTATAACGTATAACGTATAACGTATAACGTATAATATATAACGTATAACGTATAATATATAACGTATATCGTATAACGTATAACGTATAACGTATAACGTTTCACGTATAACGTATAACGTATAACGTATAACCTATAACGTATAACGTATAACGTATAACGTATAACGTATAACGTATAACGTATAACGTATAACGTATAACGTATAACGTATAACGTATAACGTATAACGTATAACGTATATCCTATAACGCATAACGTATAACGTATAACGTATATCGTATAACGTATAACGTATAACGTAAAACGTATAACGTATAACGTATAACGTATAACGTATAACGTATAACGTATAACGTATAACGTATAACTTATAACGTATAACGTATAACGTATAACGTATAACGTATAACGTATAACGTATAACGTATAACGTATAACGTATAACGTATAACGTATAACGTATAACGTATAACGTATAACGTATAACGTATAACGTATAACGTATAACGTTTAACGTATAACGTATAACGTATAACGTATAACGTATAACGTATAACGTATAACGTCAAACGTGTAACGTATAACGTATAACGTATAACGCATAACGTATAACGTATACCGTATAACGTATAACGTATAACGTATAACCTGTAACGTATAACGTATAACGTTTAACGTATAACCTATAACGTCTAACGTATAACGTATAACGTATAACGTATACCGTATAACGTATAACGTATAACGTATAACGTATAACGTATAACGTCAAACGTATAACGTATAACGTATAGCGTATAACGTTTAACGTATAACGTATAACGTATAACGTATAACGTATAACGTATAACGTATAACGTATAACGTATAACGTATAACGTATAACGTACAGCGTATAACGTCAAACGTATAACGTATAACGTATAACGTATAACGTATAACGCATAACGTATAACGTATAACGTATAACGCATACGTATATCGTATAACGTATAACGTATAACGTATAACGTATAACGTATAACGTATATCCTATAACGCATAACGTATAACGTATAACGTATATCGTATAACTATAACGTATAACGTAAAACGTATAACGTATAACGTATAACGTAAAACGTATAACGTATAACGTATAACGTATAACGTATAACGTATAACGTATAACGTATAACGTATAACGAATAACGTATAACGTATAACGTATAACGTATGACGTATCACGGATAAGGTATGACCTATAACGCATAACGGATAGCGTATAACGCATAACGTATAACGTATAACGTATAACGTAATACGTATAACGTATAACGTATAACGTATAACGTATAACGTATAACGTATAACGTATAACGTATAACGTATAACGTATAACGTATAACGTATAACGTATAACGTATAACGTATAACGTATAACGTATAACGTATAACGTATAACGTATAACGTATATCCTATAACGCATAACGTATAACGTATAACGTATATCGTATAACGTATAACGTATAACGTAAAACGTTTAACGTATAACCTATAACGTCTAACGTATAACGTATAACGTATACCGTATAACGTATAACATATAACGTATAACGTATAACGTATAACGTATAACGTATAACATATAACGTATAACGTATAACGTATAACGTATAACGTACAACGTATAACGTATAACGTATAACGTATATCGTATAACGTATAACGTATAACGTATAACGTATAACGTATAACGTATAACGTATAACGTATAACGTTCAACGTACAACGTATAACGTATAACGTATAACGTATAACGTATATCCTATAACGCATAACGTATAACGTATAACGTATAACGTATAACGTTTAACGTATAACGTATAACGTATAACGTATAACGTATAAACGTATAACGTATAACGTATAACGTATAACGTAAAACGTTTGACGTATAACCTATAACGTCTAACGTATAACGTATAACGTATAACGTATATCCCATAACGCATAACGTATAACGTATAACGTATATCGTATAACGTATAACGTATAACGTAAAACGTTTAACGTATAACCTATAACGTCTAACGTATAACGTATAACGTATAACGTATACCGTATAACGTATAACGTATAACGTATAACGTATAACGTATAACGTATAACGTATAATATATAACGTATAACGTATAATATATAACGTATATCGTATAACGTATAACGTAACGTATAACTTATCACGTATAACGTATAACGTATAACGTATAACGTATAACGTATAACGTATAACGTATAACGTATAACGTCAAACGTGTAACGTATAACGTATAACGTATAACGCATAACGTATAACGTATACCGTATAACGTATAACGTATAACGTATAACGTATAACGTATAACGTATAACGTATAACGTATAACGTATAACGTATAACGTTTACGTATAACGTATAACGTATAACGTATAACGTATAACGTATAACGTCAAACGTGTAACGTATAACGTATAACGTATAACGCATAACGTATAAGCGTATACCGTATAACGTATAACGTATAACGTATAACCTATAACGTATAACGTATAACGTTTAACGTATAACCTATAACGTCTAACGTATAACGTATAACGTATAACGTATACCGTATAACGTATAACGTATAACGTATAACGTATAACGTATAACGTATAACGTATAACGTATAACGTATAACGTATAACGTATAACGTATAACGTATATCGTATAACGTATAACGATATAACGTATAACGTATAACGTATAACGTATAACGTATAACGTATAACGTATAACGTTTAACGTATAACGTATAACGTATAACGTATAACTTATAACGTATAACGAATAGCGTATAACGTTTAACGTATAACGTATAACGTATAACGTATAACGTATAACGTATAACGTATAACGTATAACGTATAACGTATAACGTATAACGTATAACGTATAACGTATAACGTATAACGTATAACGTATAACGTATAACGAATAACGTATAACGTATAACGTATAACGTATGACGTATCACGGATAAGGTATGACCTATAACGCATAACGGATAGCGTATAACGCATAACGTATAACGTATAACGTATAACGTAATACGTATAACGTATAACGTATAACGTATAACGTATAACGTATAACGTTAAACGTATAACGTATAACGTATAACGTATAACGTATAACGTATAACGTATAACGTATAACGTATAACGTATAACGTATAACGTATAACGTATAACGTATATCCTATAACGCATAACGTATAACGTATAACGTATATCGTATAACGTATAACGTATAACGTAAAACGTTTAACGTATAACCTAATAACGTCTAACGTATAACGTATAACGTATAACGTATAACGTATAACGTATAACGTATAACGTATAACGTATAACGTATAACCTATAACGTATAACGTATAACGTATAACGTATAACGTATAACGTATAACGTATAACGTATAACGTATAACGTATAACGTATAACGTATAACGTATATCCTATAACGCATAACGTATAACGTATAACGTATATCGTATAACGTATAACGTATAACGTATAACGTATAACGTATAACGTAAAACGTATAACGTATAACGTATAACGTATAACGTATAACGTATAACGTATAACGTATAACGTATAACGAATAACGTATAACGTATAACGTATAAACGTATGACGTATCACGGATAAGGTATGACCTATAACGCATAGCGGATAGCGTATAACGCATAACGTATAACGTATAACGTATAACGTAATGCGTATAACGTATAACGTATAACGTATAACGTATAACGTATAACGTATAACGTATAACGTATAACGTATAACGTATAACGTATAACGTATAACGTATAACGTATAACGTATAACGTATAACGTATAACGTATAACGTATAACGTATATCCTATAACGCATAACGTATAACGTATAACGTATATCGTATAACGTATAACGTATAACGTAAAACGTTTAACGTATAACCTATAACGTCTAACGTATAACGTATAACGTATAACGTATAACGTATAACATATAACGTATAACGTATAACGTATAACGTATAACGTATAACATATAACGTATAACGTATAACGTATAACGTATAACGTATAACGTATAACGTATAACGTATAACGTATATCGTATAACGTATAACGTATAACGTATAACGTATAACGTATAACGTATAACGTATAACGTATAACGTACAACGTACAACGTATAACGTATAACGTATAACGTATAACGTATATCCTATAACGCATAACGTATAACGTATAACGTATAACGTATAACGTTTAACGTATAACGTATAACGTATAACGTATAACGTATAACGTATAACGTATAACGTATAACGTATAACGTAAAACGTTTAACGTATAACCTATAACGTCTAACGTATAACGTATAACGTGTAACGTATATCCCATAACGCATAACGTATAACGTATAACGTATATCGTATAACGTATAACGTATAACGTAAAACGTTTAACGTATAACCTATAACGTCTAACGTATAACGTATAACGTATAACGTATACCGTATAACGTATAACGTATAACGTATAACGTATAACGTATAACGTATAACGTATAATATATAACGTATAACGTATAATATATAACGTATATCGTATAACGTATAACGTATAACGTATAACGTTTCACGTATAACGTATAACGTATAACGTATAACGTATAACCTATAACGTATAACGTATAACGTATAACGTATAACGTATAACGTATAACGTATAACGTATAACGTATAACGTATAACGTATAACGTATAACGTATAACGTATAACGTATATCCTATAACGCATAACGTATAACGTATAACGTATATCGTATAACGTATAACGTATAACGTAAAACGTATAACGTATAACGTATAACGTATAACGTATAACGTATAACGTATAACGTATAACGTATAACTTATAACGTATAACGTATAACGTATAACGTATAACGTAATAACGTATAACGTATAACGTATAACGTATAACGTATAACGTATAACGTATAACGTATAACGTATAACGTATAACGTATAACGTATAACGTATAACGTATAACGTATAACGTATAACGTATAACGTCAAACGTGTAACGTATAACGTATAACGTATAACGTATAACGCATAACGTATAACGTATACCGTATAACGTATAACGTATAACGTATAACCTATAACGTATAACGTATAACGTTTAACGTATAACCTATAACGTCTAACGTATAACGTATAACGTATAACGTATACCGTATAACGTATAACGTATAACGTATAACGTATAACGTATAACGTCAAACGTATAACGTATAACGAATAGCGTATAACGTTTAACGTATAACGTATAACGTATAACGTATAACGTATAACGTATAACGTATATCGTATAACGTATAACGTATAACGTATAACGTACAGCGTATAACGTCAAACGTATAACGTATAACGTATAACGTATAACGTATAACGCATAACGTATAACGTATAACGTATAACGCATAACGTATATCGTATAACGTATAACGTATAACGTATAACGTATAACGTATAACGTATAACGTATAACGTATAACGTATAACGTATAACGTATAACGTATAACGTATAACGTATAACGTATAACGTATAACGTCAAACGTGTAACGTATAACGTATAACGTATAACGCATAACGTATAACGTATACCGTATAACGTATAACGCATAACGTATAACGTATACCGTATAACGTATAACGTATAACGTATAACCTATAACGTATAACGTATAACGTTTAACGTATAACCTATAACGTCTAACGTATAACGTATAACGTATAACGTATACCGTATAACGTATAACGTATAACGTATAACGTATAACGTATAACGTCAAACGTATAACGTATAACGAATAGCGTATAACGTTTAACGTATAACGTATAACGTATAACGTATAACGTATAACGCATAACGTATAACGTATAACGTATAACGTATAACGTATAACGTATAACGTACAGCGTATAACGTCAAACGTATAACGTATAACGTATAACGTATAACGTATAACGTATAACGTATAACGTATAACGTATAACGTATAACGTATAACGTATAACGTTTAACGTATAACGTATAACGTATAACGTATAACTTATAACGTAAAACGTATTACATATTACGTATAACGAGTAACGTATAACGTATAACGTATAACGTATAACGTATAACGTATAACGTATAACGTATAACGTATAACGTATAACGTATAACGTATAACGTATAACGTATAACGTATAACGTAAAACGTATAACGTATAACGTATAACGTATAACGTATAACGTATAACGCATAACGTATAACGCATAACGTATAACGTATAATATATAACGTATAACGTATAACGTATAACGTATATCGTATAACGTATATCGTATAACATATAACGTATAACGTAAAACGTTTAGCGTATAACCTATAACGTCTAACGTATAACGTATAACGTATAACGTATAACGTATAACGTATAACGTATAACGTATAACGTATAACGTATAACGTATAACGTATAACGTATAACTTATAACGTATAACGTATAACGTATAACGTATAACGTATAACGTATAACGTATAACGTATAACGTATAACGTATAACGTATAACGTATAACGTATAACGTATAACGTATAACGTATAACGTATAACGTATAACCTATAACGTATAACGTATAACGTTTAACGTATAACCTATAACGTCTAACGTATAACGTATAACGTATAACGTATAACGTATAACGTATAACGTATAACGTATAACTTATAACGTATAATGTACAACGTATAACGTATAACGTATAACGTATAACGTATAACGTATATCCTATAACGCATAACGTATAACGTATAACGTATATCGTATAACGTATAACGTATAACGTAAAACGTATAACGTATAACGTATAACGTATAACGTATAATGTATAACGTATAACGTATAACGTATAACGTAAAACGTATAACGTATAACGTATAACGTATAACGTATAACGTATAACGTATAACGTATAACGTATAACGAATAACGTATAACGTATAACGTATAACGTATGACGTATCACGGATAAGGTATGACCTATAACGCATAACGGATAGCGTATAACGCATAACGTATAACGTATAACGTATAACGTAATGCGTATAACGTATAACGTATAACGTATAACGTATAACGTATAACGTATAACGTATAACGTATAACGTATAACGTATAACGTATAACGTATAACGTATAACGTATAACGTATAACGTATAACGTATATCCTATAACGCATAACGTATAACGTATAACGTATATCGTATAACGTATAACGTATAACCTAAAACGTTTAACGTATAACCTATAACGTCTAACGTATAACGTATAACGTATAACGTATAACGTATAACATATAACGTATAACGTATAACGTATAACGTATAACGTATAACATATAACGTATAACGTATAACGTATAACGTATAACGTATAACGTATAACGTATAACGTATAACGTATATCGTATAACGTATAACGTATAACGTATAACGTATAACGTATAACGTATAACGTATAACGTATAACGTACAACGTACAACGTATAACGTATAACGTATAACGTATAACGTATATCCTATAACGCATAACGTATAACGTATAACGTATAACGTATAACGTTTAACGTATAACGTATAACGTATAACGTATAACGTATAACGTATAACGTATAACGTATAACGTATAACGTAAAACGTTTAACGTATAACCTATAACGTCTAACGTATAACGTATAACGTGTAACGTATATCCCATAACGCATAACGTATAACGTATAACGTATATCGTATAACGTATAACGTATAACGTAAAACGTTTAACGTATAACCTATAACGTCTAACGTATAACGTATAACGTATAACGTATACCGTATAACGTATAACGTATAACGTATAACGTATAACGTATAACGTATAACGTATAATATATAACGTATAACGTATAATATATAACGTATATCGTATAACGTATAACGTATAACGTATAACGTTTCACGTATAACGTATAACGTATAACGTATAACGTATAACCTATAACGTATAACGTATAACGTATAACGTATAACGTATAACGTATAACGTATAACGTATAACGTATAACGTATAACGTATAACGTATAACGTATAACGTATAACGTATATCCTATAACGCATAACGTATAACGTATAACGTATATCGTATAACGTATAACGTATAACGTAAAACGTATAACGTATAACGTATAACGTATAACGTATAACGTATAACGTATAACGTATAACGTATAACTTATAACGTATAACGTATAACGTATAACGTGTAACGTATAACGTGTAACGTATAACGTATAACGTATAACGTATAACGTATAACGTATAACGTATAACGTATAACGTATAACGTATAACGTATAACGTATAACGTATAACGTATAACGTATAACGTATAACGTATAACGTATAACGTCAAACGTGTAACGTATAACGTATAACGTATAACGCATAACGTATAACGTATACCGTATAACGTATAACGTATAACGTATAACCTATAACGTATAACGTATAACGTTTAACGTATAACGTATAACGTATAACGTGTAACGTATAACGTATAACGTATAACGTATAACGTATAACGTATAACGTATAACGTATAACGTATAACGTATAACGTATAACGTATAACGTATAACGTATAACGTATAACGTCAAACGTGTAACGTATAACGTATAACGTATAACGCATAACGTATAACGTATACCGTATAACGTATAACGCATAACGTATAACGTATACCGTATAACGTATAACGTATAACGTACAACCTATAACGTATAACGTATAACGTTTAACGTATAACCTATAACGTCTAACGTATAACGTATAACGTATAACGTATACCGTATAACGTATAACGTATAACGTATAACGTATAACGTATAACGTCAAACGTATAACGTATAACGAATAGCGTATAACGTTTAACGTATAACGTATAACGTATAACGTATAACGTATAACGCATAACGTATAACGTATAACGTATAACGTATAACGTATAACGTATAACGTACAGCGTATAACGTCAAACGTATAACGTATAACGTATAACGTATAACGTATAACGCATAACGTATAACGTATAACGTATAACGCATAACGTATATCGTATAACGTACAACGTATAACGTATAACGTATAACGTATAACGTATAACGTATAACGTATAACGTATAACGTATAACGTATAACGCATAACGCATAGCGTATAACGTTTAACGTATAACGTATAACGTATAACGTATAACGTATAACGTATAACGTATAACGTATAACGTATAACGTATAACGTATAACGTATAACGTATAACGTATAACGTATAACTTATAACGTATAATGTACAACGTATAACGTATAACGTATAACGTATAACGTATAACGTATATCCTATAACGCATAACGTATAACGTATAACGTATATCGTATAACGTATAACGTATAACGTAAAACGTATAACGTATAACGTATAACGTATAACGTATAACGTATAACGTATAACGTATAACGTATAACGTAAAACGTTTAACGTATAACCTATAACGTCTAACGTATAACGTATAACGTATAACGTATAACGCATAACGTACAATATATAACGTATAACGTATAACGTATAACGTATATCGTATAACGTATATCGTATAACGTATAACGTATAACGTAAAACGTTTAACGTATAACCTATAACGTCTAACGTATAACGTATAACGTATAACGTATAACGTATAACGTATAACGTATAACGTATAACGTATAACGTATAACGTATAACGTATAACGTATAACGTATAACGTATAACGTATAACGTATAACGTATAACGTTTAACGTATAACGTATAACGTATAACGTATAACGTATAACGTATAACGTATAACCTATAACGTATAACGTATAACGTATAACGTATAACGTAAAACGTATAACGTATAACGTATAACGTATAACGTATAACGTATAACGTATAACGTATAACGTATAACGTATAACGTATAACGTATAACGTATAACGTATAACGTATAACGTATAACGTATAACGTATAACGTATAACGTATAACGTATAACGTATAACGTATAACGTATAACGTATAACGTATAACGTATAACGTATAACGTATAACGTATAACGTATAACGTATAACGTATAACGTATAACGTATAACGTATAACGTATAACGTATAACGTATAACGTATAACGTAAAACGTATAACGTATAACGTATAACGTATAACGTATAACGTATAACGCATAACGTATAACGTATAACGTATAACGTATAATATATAACGTACAACGTATAACGTATAACGTATAACGTATATCGTATAACGTATATCGTATAACGTATAACGTATAACGTAAAACGTTTAACGTATAACCTATAACGTCTAACGTATAACGTATAACGTATAACGTATAACGTATAACGTATAACGTATAACGTATAACGTATAACGTATAACGTATAACGTTTAACGTATAACGTATAACGTATAACGTATAACGTATAACGTATAACGTATAACGTATAACGTATAACGTATAACGTATAACGTATAACGTATAACGTATAACGTATAACGTATAACGTATAACGTATAACGTATAACGTATAACGTATAACGTATAACGTATAACGTATAACGTATAACGTATAACGTATAACGTATAACGTATAACGTATAACGTATAACGTATAACGTATAACGTATAACGTATAACGTATAACGTATAACGTATAACGTATAACGTATAACGTTTAACGTATAACGTATAACGTATAACGTATAACGTATAACGTATAACGTATAACGTATAACGTATAACGTATAACGTATAACGTAAAACGTATAACGTATAACGTATAACGTATAACGTATAACGTATAACGCATAACGTATAACGTATAACGCATAACGTATAATATATAACGTATAACGTATAACGTATAACGTATATCGTATAACGTATATCGTATAACGTATAACGTATAACGTAAAACGTTTAACGTATAACCTATAACGTCTAACGTATAACGTATAACGTATAACGTATAACGTATAACGTATAACGTATAACGTATAACGTATAACGTATAACGTATAACGTATAACGTATAACGTATAACGTATAACGTATAACGTTTAACGTATAACGTATAACGTATAACGTATAACGTAAAACGTTTAACGTATAACCTATAACGTCTAACGTATAACGTATAACGTATAACGTATAACGTATAACGTATAACGTATAACGTATAACGTATAACGTATAACGTATAACGTATAACGTATAACGTATAACGTATAACGTATAACGTATAACGTTTAACGTATAACGTATAACGTATAACGTATAACGTATAACGTATAACGTATAACGTATAACGTATAACGTATAACGTATAACGTAAAACGTATAACGTATAACGTATAACGTATAACGTATAACGTATGACGTATAACGTATAACGTATAACGTATAACGTATAACGTATAACGTATAACGTATAACGTATAACGTATAACGTATAACGTATAACGTATAACGTATAACGTATAACGTATAACGTATAACGTATAACGTATAACGTATAACGTATAACGTATAACGTATAACGTATAACGTATAACGTATAACGTATAACGTATAACGTATAACGTATAACGTATAACGTTTAACGTATAACGTATAACGTATAACGTATAACGTATAACGCATAACGTATAACGTATAACGTATAACGTATAATATATAACGTACAACGTATAACGTATAACGTATATCGTATAACGTATATCGTATAACGTATAACGTATAACGTAAAACGTTTAACGTATAACCTATAACGTCTAACGTATAACGTATAACGTATAACGTATAACGTATAACGTATAACGTATAACGTATAACGTATAACGTATAACGTATAACGTATAACGTATAACGTATAACGTATAACGTATAACGTATAACGTATACCGTATAACGTATAACGTATAACGTATAACCTATAACGTATAACGTTTAACGTATAACCTATAACGTCTAACGTATAACGTATAACGTATAACGTATACCGTATAACGTATAACGTATAACGTATAACGTATAACGTATAACGTCAAACGTATAACGTATAACGAATAGCGTATAACGTTTAACGTATAACGTATAACGTATAACGTATAACGTATAACGTATAACGTATAACGTATAACGTATAACGTATAACGTATAACGTATAACGTCAAACGTGTAACGTATAACGTATAACGTATAACGCATAACGTATAACGTATACCGTATAACGTATAACGCATAACGTATAACGTATACCGTATAACGTATAACGTATAACGTATAACCTATAACGTATAACGTATAACGTTTAACGTATAACCTATAACGTCTAACGTATAACGTATAACGTATAACGTATACCGTATAACGTATAACGTATAACGTATAACGTATAACGTATAACGTCAAACGTATAACGTATAACGAATAGCGTATAACGTTTAACGTATAACGTATAACGTATAACGTATAACGTATAACGTATAACGTATAACGTATAACGTATAACGTATAACGTATAACGTATAACGTATAACGTATAACGTATAACGTATAACGTTTAACGTATAACGTATAACGTATAACGTATAACGTAAAACGTTTAACGTATAACCTATAACGTCTAACGTATAACGTATAACGTATAACGTATAACGTATAACGTATAACGTATAACGTATAACGTATAACGTATAACGTATAACGTATAACGTATAACGTATAACGTATAACGTATAACGTTTAACGTATAACGTATAACGTATAACGTATAACGTATAACGTATAACGTATAACGTATAACGTATAACGTATAACGTATATCGTATAACGTATAACGTATAACGTAAAACGTATAACGTATAACGTATAACGTATAACGTATAACGTATAACGTATAACGTATAACGTATAACTTATAACGTATAACGTATAACGTATAACGTATAACGTATAACGTGTAACGTATAACGTATAACGTATAACGTATAACGTATAACGTATAACGTATAACGTATAACGTATAACGTATAACGTATACCGTATAACGTATAACGTATAACGTATAACGTATAACGTATAACGTATAACGTCAAACGTGTAACGTATAACGTATAACGTATAACGCATAACGTATAACGTATACCGTATAACGTATAACGTATAACGTATAACCTATAACGTATAACGTATAACGTTTAACGTATAACGTATAACGTATAACGTGTAACGTATAACGTATAACGTATAACGTATAACGTATAACGTATAACGTATAACGTATAACGTATAACGTATAACGTATAACGTATAACGTATAACGTATAACGTATAACGTCAAACGTGTAACGTATAACGTATAACGTATAACGCATAACGTATAACGTATACCGTATAACGTATAACGCATAACGTATAACGTATACCGTATAACGTATAACGTATAACGTACAACCTATAACGTATAACGTATAACGTTTAACGTATAACCTATAACGTCTAACGTATAACGTATAACGTATAACGTATACCGTATAACGTATAACGTATAACGTATAACGTATAACGTATAACGTCAAACGTATAACGTATAACGAATAGCGTATAACGTTTAACGTATAACGTATAACGTATAACGTATAACGTATAACGCATAACGTATAACGTATAACGTATAACGTATAACGTATAACGTATAACGTACAGCGTATAACGTCAAACGTATAACGTATAACGTATAACGTATAACGTATAACGCATAACGTATAACGTATAACGTATAACGCATAACGTATATCGTATAACGTACAACGTATAACGTATAACGTATAACGTATAACGTATAACGTATAACGTATAACGTATAACGTATAACGTACAGCGTATAACGTCAAACGTATAACGTATAACGTATAACGAATAACGTATAACGTATAACGTTTAACGTATAACGTATAACGCATAACGTATAACTTATAACGTAAAACGTATTACATATTACGTATAACGAGTAACGTATAACGTGTAACATATAACGTATAACGTATAACGTATAACGTATAACGTATAATATATAACGTATAACGTATAACGTATAACGTATATCGTATAACGTATAACGTATAACGCATAACGTATAACGTATAACGTATAACGCATAACGTATATCGTATAACGTACAACGTATAACGTATAACGTATAACGTATAACGTATAACGTATAACGTATAACGTATATCCTATAACGCATAACGTATAACGTATAATGTATATCGTATAACGTATAACGTATAACGTAAAACGTTTAACGTATAACCTATAACGTCTAACGTATAACGTATAACGTATAACGTATACCGTATAACGTATAACGTATAACGTTTAACGTATAACGTCAAACGTATAACGTATAACGCATAACGTATAACGTATAACGCATAACGCATAGCGTATAACGTTTAACGTATAACGTATAACGTATAACGTATAACGTATAACGTATAACGTATAACGTATAACGTATAACGTACAGCGTATAACGTATATCCTATAACGCATAACGTATAACGTATAACGTATAACGTAAAACGTTTAACGTATAACGTATAACGTATAACGTATAACGTATAACCTATAACGTATAACGAATAACGTATAACGTATAACGTATAACGTACAACGTATAACGTATAACGTATATCGTATAACGTATAACGTATAACGTATAACGTATAACGTATAACGTATAACGTATAACGTATAACGTATAACGTATAACGTATAACGTATAACGTATAACGTATAACGTATAACGTATAACGTATAACGTATAACGTATAACGTATAACGTATAACGTATAACGTATAACGTATAACGTATAACGTATAACGTATAACGTATAACGTATAACGTATAACTTATAACGTATAATGTACAACGTATAACGTATAACGTATAACGTATAACGTATAACGTATATCCTATAACGCATAACGTATAACGTATAACGTATATCGTATAACGTATAACGTATAACGTAAAACGTATAACGTATAACGTATAACGTATAACGTATAACGTATAACGTATAACGTATAACGTATAACGTAAAACGTTTAACGTATAACCTATAACGTCTAACGTATAACGTATAACGTATAACGTATAACGCATAACGTATAATATATAACGTATAACGTATAACGTATAACGTATATCGTATAACGTATATCGTATAACGTATAACGTATAACGTAAAACGTTTAACGTATAACCTATAACGTCTAACGTATAACGTATAACGTATAACGTATAACGTATAACGTATAACGTATAACGTATAACGTATAACGTATAACGTATAACGTATAACGTATAACGTATAACGTATAACGTATAACGTATAACGTATAACGTTTAACGTATAACGTATAACGTATAACGTATAACGTATAACGTATAACGTATAACCTATAACGTATAACGTATAACGTATAACGTATAACGTAAAACGTATAACGTATAACGTATAACGTATAACGTATAACGTATAACGTATAACGTATAACGTATAACGTATAACGTATAACGTATAACGTATAACGTATAACGTATAACGTATAACGTATAACGTATAACGTATAACGTATAACGTATAACGTATAACGTATAACGTATAACGTATAACGTATAACGTATAACGTATAACGTATAACGTATAACGTATAACGTATAACGTATAACGTATAACGTATAACGTATAACGTATAACGTATAACGTATAACGTATAACGTAAAACGTATAACGTATAACGTATAACGTATAACGTATAACGTATAACGCATAACGTATAACGTATAACGTATAACGTATAATATATAACGTACAACGTATAACGTATAACGTATATCGTATAACGTATATCGTATAACGTATAACGTATAACGTAAAACGTTTAACGTATAACCTATAACGTCTAACGTATAACGTATAACGTATAACGTATAACGTATAACGTATAACGTATAACGTATAACGTATAACGTATAACGTATAACGTATAACGTTTAACGTATAACGTATAACGTATAACGTATAACGTATAACGTATAACGTATAACGTATAACGTATAACGTATAACGTATAACGTATAACGTATAACGTATAACGTATAACGTATAACGTATAACGTATAACGTATAACGTATAACGTATAACGTATAACGTATAACGTATAACGTATAACGTATAACGTATAACGTATAACGTATAACGTATAACGTATAACGTATAACGTATAACGTATAACGTATAACGTATAACGTATAACGTTTAACGTATAACGTATAACGTATAACGTATAACGTATAACGTATAACGTATAACGTATAACGTATAACGTATAACGTATAACGTAAAACGTATAACGTATAACGTATAACGTATAACGTATAACGTATAACGCATAACGTATAACGTATAACGCATAACGTATAATATATAACGTATAACGTATAACGTATAACGTATATCGTATAACGTATATCGTATAACGTATAACGTATAACGTAAAACGTTTAACGTATAACCTATAACGTCTAACGTATAACGTATAACGTATAACGTATAACGTATAACGTATAACGTATAACGTATAACGTATAACGTATAACGTATAACGTATAACGTATAACGTATAACGTATAACGTATAACGTTTAACGTATAACGTATAACGTATAACGTATAACGTAAAACGTTTAACGTATAACCTATAACGTCTAACGTATAACGTATAACGTATAACGTATAACGTATAACGTATAACGTATAACGTATAACGTATAACGTATAACGTATAACGTATAACGTATAACGTATAACGTATAACGTATAACGTATAACGTTTAACGTATAACGTATAACGTATAACGTATAACGTATAACGTATAACGTATAACGTATAACGTATAACGTATAACGTATAACGTAAAACGTATAACGTATAACGTATAACGTATAACGTATAACGTATGACGTATAACGTATAACGTATAACGTATAACGTATAACGTATAACGTATAACGTATAACGTATAACGTATAACGTATAACGTATAACGTATAACGTATAACGTATAACGTATAACGTATAACGTATAACGTATAACGTATAACGTATAACGTATAACGTATAACGTATAACGTATAACGTATAACGTATAACGTATAACGTATAACGTTTAACGTATAACGTATAACGTATAACGTATAACGTATAACGCATAACGTATAACGTATAACGTATAACGTATAATATATAACGTACAACGTATAACGTATAACGTATATCGTATAACGTATATCGTATAACGTATAACGTATAACGTAAAACGTTTAACGTATAACCTATAACGTCTAACGTATAACGTATAACGTATAACGTATAACGTATAACGTATAACGTATAACGTATAACGTATAACGTATAACGTATAACGTATAACGTATAACGTATAACGTATAACGTATAACGTATAACGTATACCGTATAACGTATAACGTATAACGTATAACCTATAACGTATAACGTTTAACGTATAACCTATAACGTCTAACGTATAACGTATAACGTATAACGTATACCGTATAACGTATAACGTATAACGTATAACGTATAACGTATAACGTCAAACGTATAACGTATAACGAATAGCGTATAACGTTTAACGTATAACGTATAACGTATAACGTATAACGTATAACGTATAACGTATAACGTATAACGTATAACGTATAACGTATAACGTATAACGTCAAACGTGTAACGTATAACGTATAACGTATAACGCATAACGTATAACGTATACCGTATAACGTATAACGCATAACGTATAACGTATACCGTATAACGTATAACGTATAACGTATAACCTATAACGTATAACGTATAACGTTTAACGTATAACCTATAACGTCTAACGTATAACGTATAACGTATAACGTATACCGTATAACGTATAACGTATAACGTATAACGTATAACGTATAACGTCAAACGTATAACGTATAACGAATAGCGTATAACGTTTAACGTATAACGTATAACGTATAACGTATAACGTATAACGTATAACGTATAACGTATAACGTATAACGTATAACGTATAACGTATAACGTATAACGTATAACGTATAACGTATAACGTTTAACGTATAACGTATAACGTATAACGTATAACGTAAAACGTTTAACGTATAACCTATAACGTCTAACGTATAACGTATAACGTATAACGTATAACGTATAACGTATAACGTATAACGTATAACGTATAACGTATAACGTATAACGTATAACGTATAACGTATAACGTATAACGTATAACGTTTAACGTATAACGTATAACGTATAACGTATAACGTATAACGTATAACGTATAACGTATAACGTATAACGTATAACGTATAACGTAAAACGTATAACGTATAACGTATAACGTATAACGTATAACGAATAACGTATAACGTATAACGTATAACGTATAACGTATAACGTATAACGTATAACGTATAACGTATAACGTATAACGTATAACGTATAACGTATAACGTATAACGTATAACGTATAACGTATAACGTATAACGTATAACGTATAACGTATAACGTATAACGTATAACGTATAACGTATAACGTATAACGTATAACGTATAACGTATAACGTATAACGTATAACGTATAACGTATAACGTATAACGTATAACGTATAACGTATAACGTATAACGTATAACGTATAACGTATAACGTATAACGTATAACGTATAACGTTTAACGTATAACGTATAACGTATAACGTATAACTTATAACGTAAAACGTATTACATATTACGTATAACGAGTAACGTATAACGTATAACGTATAACGTATAACGTATAACGTATAACGTATAACGTATAACGTATAACGTATAACGTATATCGTATAACGTATAACGTATTACGTATAACGTATAACGTATAACGTATAACGTATAACGTATATCGTATAACGTATAACGTATAACGTATAACGTTTCACGTATAACGTATAACGTATAACGTATAACCTATAACGTATAACGTATAACGTATAACGTATAACGTATAACGTATAACGTATAACGTATAACGTATAACGTATAACGTATAACGTATAACGTATAACGTATAACCTATAACGTATAACGTATAACGTTTAACGTATAACCTATAACGTCTAACGTATAACGTATAACGTATAACGTATACCGTATAACGTATAACGTATAACGTATAACGTATAACGTATAACGTATAACGTATATCGTATAACGTATAACGTATAACGCATAACGTATAACGTATAACGTATAACGCATAACGTATATCGTATAACGTACAACGTATAACGTATAACGTATAACGTATAACGTATAACGTATAACGTATAACGTATATCCTATAACGCATAACGTATAACGTATAATGTATATCGTATAACGTATAACGTATAACGTAAAACGTTTAACGTATAACCTATAACGTCTAACGTATAACGTATAACGTATAACGTATACCGTATAACGTATAACGTATAACGTTTAACGTATAACGTCAAACGTATAACGTATAACGCATAACGTATAACGTATAACGCATAACGCATAGCGTATAACGTTTAACGTATAACGTATAACGTATAACGTATAACGTATAACGTATAACGTATAACGTATAACGTACAGCGTATAACGTATATCCTATAACGCATAACGTATAACGTATAACGTATAACGTATAACGTTTAACGTATAACGTATAACGTATAACGTATAACGTATAACCTATAACGTATAACGAATAACGTATAACGTATAACGTATAACGTACAACGTATAACGTATAACGTATATCGTATAACGTATAACGTATAACGTATAACGTATAACGTATAACGTATAACGTATAACGTATAACGTATAACGTATAACGTATAACGTATAACGTATAACGTATAACGTATAACGTATAACGTATAACGTATAACGTATAACGTATAACGTATAACGTATAACGTATAACGTATAACGTATAACGTATAACGTATAACGTATAACGTCAAACGTGTAACGTATAACGTATAACGTATAACGCATAACGTATAACGTATACCGTATAACGTATAACGCATAACGTATAACGTATACCGTATAACGTATAACGTATAACGTATAACCTATAACGTATAACGTATAACGTTTAACGTATAACCTATAACGTCTAACGTATAACGTATAACGTATAACGTATACCGTATAACGTATAACGTATAACGTATAACGTATAACGTATAACGTCAAACGTATAACGTATAACGAATAGCGTATAACGTTTAACGTATAACGTATAACGTATAACGTATAACGTATAACGTATAACGTATAACGTATAACGTATAACGTATAACGTATAACGTATAACGTATAACGTATAACGTATAACGTATAACGTTTAACGTATAACGTATAACGTATAACGTATAACGTAAAACGTTTAACGTATAACCTATAACGTCTAACGTATAACGTATAACGTATAACGTATAACGTATAACGTATAACGTATAACGTATAACGTATAACGTATAACGTATAACGTATAACGTATAACGTATAACGTATAACGTATAACGTTTAACGTATAACGTATAACGTATAACGTATAACGTATAACGTATAACGTATAACGTATAACGTATAACGTATAACGTATAACGTAAAACGTATAACGTATAACGTATAACGTATAACGTATAACGAATAACGTATAACGTATAACGTATAACGTATAACGTATAACGTATAACGTATAACGTATAACGTATAACGTATAACGTATAACGTATAACGTATAACGTATAACGTATAACGTATAACGTATAACGTATAACGTATAACGTATAACGTATAACGTATAACGTATAACGTATAACGTATAACGTATAACGTATAACGTATAACGTATAACGTATAACGTATAACGTATAACGTATAACGTATAACGTATAACGTATAACGTATAACGTATAACGTATAACGTATAACGTATAACGTATAACGTATAACGTATAACGTTTAACGTATAACGTATAACGTATAACGTATAACTTATAACGTAAAACGTATTACATATTACGTATAACGAGTAACGTATAACGTATAACGTATAACGTATAACGTATAACGTATAACGTATAACGTATAACGTATAACGTATAACGTATAACGTATATCGTATAACGTATAACGTATTACGTATAACGTATAACGTATAACGTATAACGTATAACGTATATCGTATAACGTATAACGTATAACGTATAAGGTTTCACGTATAACGTATAACGTATAACGTATAACCTATAACGTATAACGTATAACGTATAACGTATAACGTATAACGTATAACGTATAACGTATAACGTATAACGTATAACGTATAACGTATAACGTATAACGTATAACCTATAACGTATAACGTATAACGTTTAACGTATAACCTATAACGTCTAACGTATAACGTATAACGTATAACGTATACCGTATAACGTATAACGTATAACGTATAACGTATAACGTATAACGTATAACGTATATCGTATAACGTATAACGTATAACGCATAACGTATAACGTATAACGTATAACGCATAACGTATATCGTATAACGTACAACGTATAACGTATAACGTATAACGTATAACGTATAACGTATAACGTATAACGTATATCCTATAACGCATAACGTATAACGTATAATGTATATCGTATAACGTATAACGTATAACGTAAAACGTTTAACGTATAACCTATAACGTCTAACGTATAACGTATAACGTATAACGTATACCGTATAACGTATAACGTATAACGTTTAACGTATAACGTCAAACGTATAACGTATAACGCATAACGTATAACGTATAACGCATAACGCATAGCGTATAACGTTTAACGTATAACGTATAACGTATAACGTATAACGTATAACGTATAACGTATAACGTATAACGTACAGCGTATAACGTATATCCTATAACGCATAACGTATAACGTATAACGTATAACGTATAACGTTTAACGTATAACGTATAACGTATAACGTATAACGTATAACCTATAACGTATAACGAATAACGTATAACGTATAACGTATAACGTACAACGTATAACGTATAACGTATATCGTATAACGTATAACGTATAACGTATAACGTATAACGTATAACGTATAACGTATAACGTATAACGTATAACGTATAACGTATAACGTATAACGTATAACGTATAACGTATAACGTATAACGTATAACGTATAACGTATAACGTATAACGTATAACGTATAACGTATAACGTATAACGTATAACGTATAACGTATAACTTATAACGTATAATGTACAACGTATAACGTATAACGTATAACGTATAACGTATAACGTATATCCTATAACGCATAACGTATAACGTATAACGTATATCGTATAACGTATAACGTATAACGTAAAACGTATAACGTATAACGTATAACGTATAACGTATAACGTATAACGTATAACGTATAACGTATAACGTAAAACGTTTAACGTATAACCTATAACGTCTAACGTATAACGTATAACGTATAACGTATAACGCATAACGTATAATATATAACGTATAACGTATAACGTATAACGTATATCGTATAACGTATATCGTATAACGTATAACGTATAACGTAAAACGTTTAACGTATAACCTATAACGTCTAACGTATAACGTATAACGTATAACGTATAACGTATAACGTATAACGTATAACGTATAACGTATAACGTATAACGTATAACGTATAACGTATAACGTATAACGTATAACGTATAACGTATAACGTATAACGTATAACGTATAACGTTTAACGTATAACGTATAACGTATAACGTATAACGTATAACGTATAACGTATAACCTATAACGTATAACGTATAACGTATAACGTATAACGTAAAACGTATAACGTATAACGTATAACGTATAACGTATAACGTATAACGTATAACGTATAACGTATAACGTATAACGTATAACGTATAACGTATAACGTATAACGTATAACGTATAACGTATAACGTATAACGTATAACGTATAACGTATAACGTATAACGTATAACGTATAACGTATAACGTATAACGTATAACGTATAACGTATAACGTATAACGTATAACGTATAACGTATAACGTATAACGTAAAACGTATAACGTATAACGTATAACGTATAACGTATAACGTATAACGCATAACGTATAACGTATAACGTATAACGTATAATATATAACGTACAACGTATAACGTATAACGTATATCGTATAACGTATATCGTATAACGTATAACGTATAACGTAAAACGTTTAACGTATAACCTATAACGTCTAACGTATAACGTATAACGTATAACGTATAACGTATAACGTATAACGTATAACGTATAACGTATAACGTATAACGTATAACGTATAACGTATAACGTATAACGTTTAACGTATAACGTATAACGTATAACGTATAACGTATAACGTATAACGTATAACGTATAACGTATAACGTATAACGTATAACGTATAACGTATAACGTATAACGTATAACGTATAACGTATAACGTATAACGTATAACGTATAACGTATAACGTATAACGTATAACGTATAACGTATAACGTATAACGTATAACGTATAACGTATAACGTATAACATATAACGTATAACGTATAACGTATAACGTATAACGTATAACGTATAACGTATAACGTTTAACGTATAACGTATAACGTATAACGTATAACGTATAACGTATAACGTATAACGTATAACGTATAACGTATAACGTATAACGTAAAACGTATAACGTATAACGTATAACGTATAACGTATAACGTATAACGCATAACGTATAACGTATAACGCATAACGTATAATATATAACGTATAACGTATAACGTATAACGTATATCGTATAACGTATATCGTATAACGTATAACGTATAACGTATAACGTAAAACGTTTAACGTATAACCTATAACGTCTAACGTATAACGTATAACGTATAACGTATAACGTATAACGTATAACGTATAACGTATAACGTATAACGTATAACGTATAACGTATAACGTATAACGTATAACGTATAACGTATAACGTTTAACGTATAACGTATAACGTATAACGTATAACGTAAAACGTTTAACGTATAACCTATAACGTCTAACGTATAACGTATAACGTATAACGTATAACGTATAACGTATAACGTATAACGTATAACGTATAACGTATAACGTATAACGTATAACGTATAACGTATAACGTATAACGTATAACGTATAACGTATAACGTTTAACGTATAACGTATAACGTATAACGTATAACGTATAACGTATAACGTATAACGTATAACGTATAACGTATAACGTATAACGTAAAACGTATAACGTATAACGTATAACGTATAACGTATAACGTATAACGTATAACGTATAACGTATAACGTATAACGTATAACGTATAACGTATAACGTATAACGTATAACGTATAACGTATAACGTATAACGTATAACGTATAACGTATAACGTATAACGTATAACGTATAACGTATAACGTATAACGTATAACGTATAACGTATAACGTATAACGTATAACGTATAACGTATAACGTATAACGTATAACGTATAACGTATAACGTATAACGTATAACGTATAACGTATAACGTTTAACGTATAACGTATAACGTATAACGTATAACGTATAACGCATAACGTATAACGTATGACGTATAACGTATAATATATAACGTACAACGTATAACGTATAACGTATATCGTATAACGTATATCGTATAACGTATAACGTATAACGTAAAACGTTTAACGTATAACCTATAACGTCTAACGTATAACGTATAACGTATAACGTATAACGTATAACGTATAACGTATAACGTATAACGTATAACGTATAACGTATAACGTATAACGTATAACGTATAACGTATAACGTATACCGTATAACGTATAACGTATAACGTATAACCTATAACGTATAACGTATAACGTTTAACGTATAACCTATAACGTCTAACGTATAACGTATAACGTATAACGTATACCGTATAACGTATAACGTATAACGTATAACGTATAACGTATAACGTCAAACGTATAACGTATAACGAATAGCGTATAACGTTTAACGTATAACGTATAACGTATAACGTATAACGTATAACGTATAACGTATAACGTATAACGTATAACATATAACGTATAACGTATAACGTCAAACGTGTAACGTATAACGTATAACGTATAACGCATAACGTATAACGTATACCGTATAACGTATAACGCATAACGTATAACGTATACCGTATAACGTATAACGTATAACGTATAACCTATAACGTATAACGTATAACGTTTAACGTATAACCTATAACGTCTAACGTATAACGTATAACGTATAACGTATACCGTATAACGTATAACGTATAACGTATAACGTATAACGTATAACGTCAAACGTATAACGTATAACAAATAGCGTATAACGTTTAACGTATAACGTATAACGTATAACGTATAACGTATAACGTATAACGTATAACGTATAACGTATAACGTACAACGTATAACGTATAACGTATAACGTATAACGTATAACGTATAACGTATAACGTTTAACGTATAACGTATAACGTATAACGTATAACGTAAAACGTTTAACGTATAACCTATAACGTCTAACGTATAACGTATAACGTATAACGTATAACGTATAACGTATAACGTATAACGTATAACGTATAACGTATAACGTATAACGTATAACGTATAACGTATAACGTATAACGTATAACGTTTAACGTATAACGTATAACGTATAACGTATAACGTATAACGTATAACGTATAACGTATAACGTATAACGTATAACGTATAACGTATAACGTAAAACGTATAACGTATAACGTATAACGTATAACGTATAACGTATAACGTATAACGTATAACGTATAACGTATAACGTATAACGTATAACGTATAACGTATAACGTATAACGTATAACGTATAACGTATAACGTATAACGTATAACGTATAACGTATAACGTATAACGTATAACGTATAACGTATAACGTATAACGTATAACGTATAACGTATAACGTATAACGTATAACGTATAACGTATAACGTATAACGTATAACGTATAACGTATAACGTATAACGTATAACGTATAACGTATAACGTATAACGTATAACGTATAACGTATAACGTATAACGTATAACGTATAACGTATAACGTTTAACGTATAACGTATAACGTATAACGTATAACTTATAACGTAAAACGTATTACATATTACGTATAACGAGTAACGTATAACGTATAACGTATAACGTATAACGTATAACGTATAACGTATAACGTATAACGTATAACGTATAACGTATAACGTATATCGTATAACGTATAACGTATAACGTATTACGTATAACGTATAACGTATAACGTATAACGTATATCGTATAACGTATAACGTATAACGTATAACGTTTCACGTATAACGTATAACGTATAACGTATAACCTATAACGTATAACGTATAACGTATAACGTATAACGTATAACGTATAACGTATAACGTATAACGTATAACGTATAACGTATAACGTATAACGTATAACGTATAACCTATAACGTATAACGTATAACGTTTAACGTATAACCTATAACGTCTAACGTATAACGTATAACGTATAACGTATACCGTATAACGTATAACGTATAACGTATAACGTATAACGTATAACGTCAAACGTATAACGTATAACGAATAGCGTATAACGTTTAACGTATAACGTATAACGTATAACGTATAACGTATAACGTATAACGTATAACGTATAACGTATAACGTATAACGTATAACGTATAACGTACAGCGTATAACGTCAAACGTATAACGTATAACGTATAACGTATAACGTATAACGCATAACGTATAACGTATAACGTATAACGCATAACGTATATCGTATAACGTACAACGTATAACGTATAACGTATAACGTATAACGTATAACGTATAACGTATAACGTATAACGTATAACGTACAGCGTATAACGTCAAACGTATAACGTATAACGTATAACGCATAACGTATAACGTATAACGTTTAACGTATAACGTATAACGCATAACGTATAACTTATAACGTAAAACGTATTACATATTACGTATAACGAGTAACGTATAACGTGTAACATATAACGTATAACGTATAACGTATAACGTATAACGTATAATATATAACGTATAACGTATAACGTATAACGTATATCGTATAACGTATAACGTATAACGCATAACGTATAACGTATAACGTATAACGCATAACGTATATCGTATAACGTACAACGTATAACGTATAACGTATAACGTATAACGTATAACGTATAACGTATAACGAATAACGTATAACGTATAACGTATAACGTATAACGTATAATGTATAACGTATAACGTATAACGTATAACGTAAAACGTATAACGTATAACGTATAACGTATAACGTATAACGTATAACGTATAACGTATAACGAATAACGTATAACGTATAACGTATAACGTATGACGTATCACGGATAAGGTATGACCTATAACGCATAACGGATAGCGTATAACGCATAACGTATAACGCATAACGTATAACGTAATGCGTATAACGTATAACGTATAACGTATAACGTATAACGTATAACGTATAACGTATAACGTATAACGTATAACGTATAACGTATAACGTATATCGTATAACGTATAACGTATAACGTATAACGTTTCACGTATAACGTATAACGTATAACGTATAACCTATAACGTATAACGTATAACGTATAACGTATAACGTATAACGTATAACGTATAACGTATAACGTATAACGTATAACGTATAACGTATAACGTATAACCTATAACGTATAACGTATAACGTTTAACGTATAACCTATAACGTCTAACGTATAACGTATAACGTATAACGTATACCGTATAACGTATAACGTATAACGTATAACGTATAACGTATAACGTCAAACGTATAACGTATAACGAATAGCGTATAACGTTTAACGTATAACGTATAACGTATAACGTATAACGTATAACGTATAACGTATAACGTATAACGTATAACGTATAACGTATAACGTATAACGTACAGCGTATAACGTATAACGTATAACGTATAACGTATAACGTATAACGTATAACGTATAACGTATAACGTATAACGTATAACGTTTAACGTATAACGTATAACGTATAACGTATAACGTATAACGTATAACGTATAACGTATAACGTATAACGTATAACGTATAACGTATAACGTATAACGTATAACGTATAACGTATAACGTATAACGTATAACGTATAACGTATAACGTATAACGTATAACGTATAACGTATAACGTATAACGTATAACGTATAACGTATAACGTATAACGTATAACGTATAACGTATAACGTATAACGTTTAACGTATAACGTATAACGTATAACGTATAACGTATAACGTATAACGTATAACGTATAACGTATAACGTATAACGTATAACGTAAAACGTATAACGTATAACGTATAACGTATAACGTATAACGTATAACGCATAACGTATAACGTATAACGCATAACGTATAATATATAACGTATAACGTATAACGTATAACGTATATCGTATAACGTATATCGTATAACGTATAACGTATAACGTAAAACGTTTAACGTATAACCTATAACGTCTAACGTATAACGTATAACGTATAACGTATAACGTATAACGTATAACGTATAACGTATAACGTATAACGTATAACGTATAACGTATAACGTATAACGTTTAACGTATAACGTATAACGTATAACGTATAACGTAAAACGTTTAACGTATAACCTATAACGTCTAACGTATAACGTATAACGTATAACGTATAACGTATAACGTATAACGTATAACGTATAACGTATAACGTATAACGTATAACGTATAACGTATAACGTGTAACGTATAACGTGTAACGTATAACGTGTAACGTATAACGTTTAACGTATAACGTATAACGTATAACGTATAACGTATAACGTATAACGTATAACGTATAACGTATAACGTATAACGTATAACGTAAAACGTATAACGTATAACGTATAACGTATAACGTATAACGTATAACGTATAACGTATAACGTATAACGTATAACGTATAACGTATAACGTATAACGTATAACGTATAACGTATAACGTATAACGTATAACGTATAACGTATAACGTATAACGTATAACGTATAACGTATAACGTATAACGTATAACGTATAACGTATAACGTATAACGTATAACGTATAACGTATAACGTATAACGTATAACGTATAACGTATAACGTATAACGTATAACGTATAACGTATAACGTATAACGTATAACGTATAACGTATAACGTAAAACGTATAACGTATAACGTATAACGTATAACGTATAACGTATAACGCATAACGTATAACGTATAACGTATAACGTATAATATATAACGTACAACGTATAACGTATAACGTATATCGTATAACGTATATCGTATAACGTATAACGTATAACGTAAAACGTTTAACGTATAACCTATAACGTCTAACGTATAACGTATAACGTATAACGTATAACGTATAACGTATAACGTATAACGTATAACGTATAACGTATAACGTATAACGTATAACGTATAACGTTTAACGTATAACGTATAACGTATAACGTATAACGTATAACGTATAACGTATAACGTATAACGTATAACGTATAACGTATAACGTATAACGTATAACGTATAACGTATAACGTATAACGTATAACGTATAACGCATAACGTATAACGTATAACGTATAACGTATAACGTATAACGTATAACGTATAACGTTTAACGTATAACGTATAACGTATAACGTATAACGTATAACGTATAACGTATAACGTATAACGTATAACGTATAACGCATAACGTATAACGTATAACGTATAACGTAAAACGTATAACGTATAACGTATAACGTATAACGTATAACGTATAACGCATAACGTATAACGTATAACGCATAACGTATAATATATAACGTATAACGTATATCGTATAACGTATATCGTATAACGTATAACGTATAACGTAAAACGTTTAACGTATAACCTATAACGTCTAACGTATAACGTATAACGTATAACGTATAACGTATAACGTATAACGTATAACGTATAACGTATAACGTATAACGTATAACGTATAACGTATAACGTATAACGTATAACGTATAACGTATAACGTTTAACGTATAACGTATAACGTATAACGTATAACGTATAACGTATAACGTATAACGTATAACGTACAACGTATAACGTATAACGTAAAACGTATAACGTATAACGTATAACGTATAACGTATAACGTATAACGTATAACGTATAACGTATAACGTATAACGTATAACGTATAACGTATAACGTATAACGTATAACGTATAACGTATAACGTATAACGTATAACGTATAACGTATAACGTATAACGTATAACGTATAACGTATAACGTATAACGTATAACGTATAACGTATAACGTATAACGTATAACGTATAACGTATAACGTATAACGTATAACGTATAACGTATAACGTATAACGTATAACGTATAACGTATAACGTATAACGTATAACGTAAAACGTATAACGTATAACGTATAACGTATAACGTATAACGTATAACGCATAACGTATAACGTATAACGTATAACGTATAATATATAACGTACAACGTATAACGTATAACGTATATCGTATAACGTATATCGTATAACGTATAACGTATAACGTAAAACGTTTAACGTATAACCTATAACGTCTAACGTATAACGTATAACGTATAACGTATAACGTATAACGTATAACGTATAACGTATAACGTATAACGTATAACGTATAACGTATAACGTATAACGTTTAACGTATAACGTATAACGTATAACGTATAACGTATAACGTATAACGTATAACGTATAACGTATAACGTATAACGTATAACGTATAACGTATAACGTATAACGTATAACGTATAACGTATAACGTATAACGCATAACGTATAACGTATAACGATAACGTATAACGTATAACGTAACGTATAACGTATAACGTTTAACGTATAACGTATAACGTATAACGTATAACGTATAACGTATAACGTATAACGTATAACGTATAACGTATAACGCATAACGTATAACGTATAACGTATAACGTAAAACGTATAACGTATAACGTATAACGTATAACGTATAACGTATAACGCATATCGTATAACGTATAACGCATAACGTATAATATATAACGTATAACGTATATCGTATAACGTATATCGTATAACGTATAACGTATAACGTAAAACGTTTAACGTATAACCTATAACGTCTAACGTATAACGTATAACGTATAACGTATAACGTATAACGTATAACGTATAACGTATAACGTATAACGTATAACGTATAACGTATAACGTATAACGTATAACGTATAACGTATAACGTATAACGTTTAACGTATAACGTATAACGTATAACGTATAACGTATAACGTATAACGTATAACGTATAACGTACAACGTATAACGTATAACGTAAAACGTATAACGTATAACGTATAACGTATAACGTATAACGTATAACGTATAACGTATAACGTATAACGTATAACGTATAACGTATAACGTATAACGTATAACGTATAACGTATAACGTATAACGTATAACGTATAACGTATAACGTATAACGTATAACGTATAACGTATAACGTATAACGTATAACGTTTAACGTATAACGTATAACGTATAACGTATAACGTATAACGTATAACGTATAACGTATAACGTATAACGTATAACGTATAACGTAAAACGTATAACGTATAACGTATAACGTATAACGTATAACGTATAACGTATAACGTATAACGTATAACGTATAACGTATAACGTATAACGTATAACGTATAACGTATAACGTATAACGTATAACGTATAACGTATTACGTATAACGTATAACGTTTAACGTATAACGTATAACGTATAACGTATAACGTATAACGTATAACGTATAACGTATAACGTATAACGTATAACGTATAACGTAAAACGTATAACGAATAACGTATGACGTATAACGTATAACGTATGACGTATCACGTATAAGGTATGACCTATAACGCATAACGTATAGCGTATAACGCATAACGTATAACGTATAACGTATAACGTATAACGTATTACGTATAACGTATAACGTATAACGTATAACGTATAACCTATAACGTATAACGTATAACGTATAACGTATAACGTATAACGTATAACGTATAACGTATAACGTATAACGTATAACGTATAACGTATAACGTATAACGTATAACGTATATTGTATAACGTATAACGTATAACGTATAACGTAAAACGTATAACGTATAACGTATAACGTATAACGTATAACGTATAACGTATAACGTATAACGTATAACGTATAACGTATAACGTACAACTTATAACGTACAACGTATAACGTAGAACGTATAACCTATAACGTATAACGTATAACGTATAACGTATAACGTATAACGTATAACGTATAACGTATAACGTATAACGTATAAAGTATAACGTATAACGTATAACGTATAACGAATAACGTATAACGTACAACGTATAACGTATAACGTATATCGTAGAACGTATAACGTATAACGTATAACGTTTAACGTATAACGTATAACGTATAACGTATAACGTACAATGTATAACGTACAACGTATAACGTATAACGTATATCGTATAACGTATAACGTATAACGTATAACGTATAACGTATAACGCATAACGTATAACGTATAGCGTATAACGTATAACGTATAACGTATAACGTATAACGTATAACGTATAACGTATAGCGTATAACGTTTAACGTATAACGTATAACGTATAACGTATAACGTATAACGTATAACGTATAACGTATAACGTATAACGTATAACGTATAACGTATAACGTATAACGTATAACGTATAACGTATAACGTATAACGTATAACGTGTAACGTACAGCGTATAACGTCAAACGTATAACGTATAACGTATAACGTATAACGTATAACGTATAACGCATAACGTATAACGTATAACGTATAACGCATAACGTATAACGTATAACGTATAACGTATAACGTATAACGTATAACGTATAACGTATAACGTATAACGTATAACGTATAACGTATAACGTATAACGTATAACGTCAAACGCATAACGTATAACGTATAACGAATAACGTATAACGTATAACGTTTAACGTATAACGTATAACGTATAACGTATAACTTATAACGTAAAACGTATTACATATTACGTATAACGAGTAACGTATAACGTGTAACGTATAACGTATAACGTATAACGTATAACGTATAACGTATAACGTATAACGTATAACGTATAACGTAATAACGTATAACGTAAAACGTTTAACGTATAACCTATAACGTCTAACGTATAACGTAAAACGTTTAACGTATAACCTATAACGTCTAACGTATAACGTATAACGTATAACGTATATCCCATAACGCATAACGTATAACGTATAACGTATATCGTATAACGTATAACGTTTAACGTATAACCTATAACGTCTAACGTATAACGTATAACGTATAACGTATATCCCATAACGCATAACGTATAACGTATAACGTATATCGTATAACGTATAACGTATAACGTAAAACGTTTAACGTATAACCTATAACGTCTAACGTATAACCTATAACGTATAACGTATAACGTATAACGTATAACGTATAACGTATAACGTATAACGTTTAACGTATAACGTATAACGTATAACGTATAACGTACAACGTATAACGTACAACGTATAACGTATAACGTATATCGTATAACGTATAACGTATAACGTATAACGTATAATGTATAACGCATAACGTATAACGTATAGCGTATAACGTATAACGTATAACGTATAACGTATAACGTATAACGTATAACGTATAACGTATAGCGTATAACGTTTAACGTATAACGTATAACGTATAACGTATAACGTATAACGTATAACGTATATCGTATAACGTATAACGTATAACGTATAACGTATAACGTATAACGTATAACGTATAACGTATAACGTATAACGTATAACGTACAGCGTATAACGTCAAACGTATAACGTATAACCTATAACGTATAACGTATAACGTATAACGTATAACGTATAACGTATAACGTATAACGTTTAACGTATAACGTATAACGTATAACGTATAACGTATAACGTATAACGTATAACGTATAACGTATAACGTATAACGTATAACGTATAACGTAAAACGTATAACGTATAACGTATAACGTATAACGTGTAACGTATAACGTATAACGTATAACGTATAACGTATAACGTATAAGGTATAACGTATAACGTATAACGTATAACGTATAACGTATAACGTATAACGTATTACGTATAACGTATAACGTTTAACGTATAACGTATAACGTATAACGTATAACGTATAACGTATAACGTATAACGTATAACGTATAACGTATAACGTATAACGTATAACGTAAAACGTATAACGAATAACGTATGACGTATAACGTATAACGTATGACGTATCACGTATAAGGTATGACCTATAACGCATAATGTATAGCGTATAACGCATAACGTATAACGTATAACGTATAACGTATAACGTATAACGTATAACGTATAACGTATAACGTATAACGTATAACCTATAACGTATAACGTATCACGTATAACGTATAACGTATAACGTATAACGTATAACGTATAACGTATAACGTAATAACGTATAACGTATAACGTATAACGTATATTGTATAACGTATAACGTATAACGTATAACGTAAAACGTATAACGTATAACGTATAACGTATAACGTATAACGTATAACGTATAACGTATAACGTATAACGTATAACGTATAACGTATAACGTACAACTTATAACGTACAACGTATAACGTAGAACGTATAACCTATAACGTATAACGTATAACGTATAACGTATAACGTATAACGCATAACGTATAACGTATAACGTATAAAGTATAACGTATAACGTATAACGTATAACGAATAACGTATAACGTACAACGTATAACGTATAACGTATATCGTAGAACGTATAACGTATAACGTATAACGTTTAACGTATAACGTATAACGTATAACGTATAACGTACAATGTATAACGTACAACGTATAACGTATAACGTATATCGTATAACGTATAACGTATAACGTATAACGTATAACGTATAACGCATAACGTATAACGTATAGCGTATAACGTATAACGTATAACGTATAACGTATAACGTATAACGTATAACGTATAGCGTATAACGTTTAACGTATAACGTATAACGTATAACGTATAACGTATAACGTATAACGTATAACGTATAACGTATAACGTATAACGTATAACGTATAACGTATAACGTATAACGTATAACGTATAACGTATAACGTATAACGTATAACGTGTAACGTACAGCGTATAACGTCAAACGTATAACGTATAACGTATAACGTATAACGTATAACGTATAACGCATAACGTATAACGTATAACGTATAACGCATAACGTATAACGTATAACGTATAACGTATAACGTATAACGTATAACGTTATAACGTATAACGTATAACGTATAACGTATAACGTATAACGTATAACGTATAACGTCAAACGCATAACGTATAACGTATAACGAATAACGTATAACGTATAACGTTTAACGTATAACGTATAACGTATAACGTATAACGTATAACTTATAACGTAAAACGTATTACATATTACGTATAACGAGTAACGTATAACGTGTAACGTATAACGTATAACGTATAACGTATAACGTATAACGTATAACGTATAACGTATAACGTATAACGTATAACGTATAACGTAAAACGTTTAACGTATAACCTATAACGTCTAACGTATAACGTAAAACGTTTAACGTATAACCTATAACGTCTAACGTATAACGTATAACGTATAACGTATATCCCATAACGCATAACGTATAACGTATAACGTATATCGTATAACGTATAACGTTTAACGTATAACCTATAACGTCTAACGTATAACGTATAACGTATAACGTATATCCCATAACGCATAACGTATAACGTATAACGTATATCGTATAACGTATAACGTATAACGTATAACGTATAACGTATAACGTATAACGTATAACGTCAAACGTGTAACGTATAACGTATAACGTATAACGCATAACGTATAACGTATACCGTATAACGTATAACGTATAACGTATAACCTATAACGTATAACGTATAACGTTTAACGTATAACCTATAACGTCTAACGTATAACGTATAACGTATAACGTATACCGTATAACGTATAACGTATAACGTATAACGTATAACGTATAACGTCAAACGTATAACGTATAACGAATAGCGTATAACGTTTAACGTATAACGTATAACGTATAACGTAGAACGTATAACGTATAACGTATAACGTATAACGTATAACGTATAACGTATAACGTACAGCGTATAACGTCAAACGCATAACGTATAACGTATAACGTATAACGTATAACGCATAACGTATAACGTATAACGTATAACGCATAACGTATATCGTATAACGTACAACGTATAACGTATAACGTATAACGTATAACGTATAACGTATAACGTATATCGTATAACGTATAACGTACAGCGTATAACGTGAAACGTATAACGTATAACGTATAACGAATAACGTATAACGTATAACGTTTAACGTATAACGTATAACGCATAACGTATAACTTATAACGTAAAACGTATTAAATATTACGTATAACGAGTAACGTATAACGTGTAACGTATAACGTATAACGTATAACGTATAACGTATAACGTATAACGTATAATATATAACGTATAACGTATAAAGTATAACGTATATCGTATAACGTATAACGTATAACGCATAACGTATAACGTATAACGTATAACGCATAACGTATATCGTATAACGTACAACGTATAACGTATAACGTATAACGTATAACGTATAACGTATAACGTATAACGTATAACGTATAACGTATAACGTATAACGTATAACGTACAGCGTATAACGTCAAACGTATACCGTATAACGTATAACGTATAACCTATAACGTATAACGTATAACGTATAACGTATAACGTATAACGTATAACGTATAACGTATAACGTATAACGTATAACGTATAACGTATAATGTATAACGTGTAACTTATAACGTATAACGTAAAACGTATAACGTATAACGTATAACGTATAACGTATAACGTATAACGCATAACGTATACCGTATAACGTATAACGTATAACGTATAACGTATAACGTATAACGTATAACGTATAACGTATAACGTATAACGTACAGCGTATAACGTCAAACGTATACCGTATAACGTATAACGTATAACGTCAAACGTATAACGTATAACGAATAGCGTATAACGTTTAACGTATAACGTATAACGTATAACGTATAACGTATAACGTATAACGTATAACGTATAACGTATAACGTATAACGTATAACGTATAACGTACAGCGTATAACGTCAAACGTATAACGTATAACGTATAACGTATAACGTATAACGCATAACGTATAACGTATAACGTATAACGCATAACGTATATCGTATAACGTACAACGTATAACGTATAACGTATAACGTATAACGTATAACGTATAACGTATAACGTATAACGTATAACGTACAACTTATAACGTACAACGTATAACGTAGAACGTATAACCTATAACGTATAACGTATAACGTATAACGTATAACGTATAACGTATAACGTATAACGTATAACGTATAACGCATAACGTATGTCGTATAACGTACAACGTATAACGTATAACGTATAACGTATAACGTATAACGTATAACGTATAACGTATAACGTATAACGTATAACGTACAGCGTATAACGTCAAACGTATAACGTATAACGTATAACGAATAACGTATAACGTATAACGTTTAACGTATAACGTATAACGCATAACGTATAACTTATAACGTAAAACGTATTACATATTACGTATAACGAGTAACGTATAACGTGTAACGTATAACGTATAACGTATAACGTATAACGTATAACGTATAACGTATAATATATAACGTATAACGTTTAACGTATAACGTATATCGTATAACGTATAACGTATAACGTATAACGTTTAACGTATAACGTATAACGTATAACGTATAACGTATAACGTATAACGCAAAACGTTTAACGTATAACCTATAACGTCTAACGTATAACGTATAACGTATAACGTATACCCTATAACGCATAACGTATAACGTATAACGTATATCGTATAACGTATAACGTATAACGTAAAACGTATAACGTATAACGTATAACGTATAACGTATAACGTATAACGTATAACGTATAACGTGTAACGTATAACGTATAACGTATAACGTATAACGTATAACGTATAACGTATAACGTATAACGTATAACGTATAACGTATAACGTATAACGTATAACGTATAACGTATAACGTATAACGTATAACGTATAACGTATAACGTATAACGTATAACGTATAACGTATAACGTATAACGTATAACGTATAACGTATAACGTATAACGTATAACGTATAACGTATAACGTATAACGTATAACGTATAACGTATAACGTATAACGTATAACGTATAACGTATAACGTATAACGTATAACGTATAACGTATAACGTATAACGTATAACGTATAACGTATAACGTATAACGTATAACGTCAAACGTGTAACGTATAACGTATAACGTATAACGCATAACGTATAACGTATACCGTATAACGTATAACGTATAACGTATAACCTATAACGTATAACGTATAACGTTTAACGTATAACCTATAACGTCTAACGTATAACGTATAACGTATAACGTATACCGTATAACGTATAACGTATAACGTATAACGTATAACTTATAACGTAAAACGTATTACATATTACGTATAACGAGTAACATATAACGCGTAACGTATAACGTATAACGTATACCGTATAACGTATAACGTATAACGTATAACGTATAACGTATAACGTATAACGTATAACGTATAACGTATAACGTATAACGTATAACGTATAACGTATATCCTATAACGCATAACGTATAACGTATAACGTATATCCTATAACGCATAACGTATAACGTATAACGTATAACGTATAACGTAAAACGTTTAACGTATAACCTATAACGTCTAACGTATAACGTATAACGTATAACGTATACCGTATAACGTATAACGTATAACGTATAACGTATAACGTATAACGTATAACGTATAACGTATAAAGTATAACGTATAACGTATAACGTATAACGTATAACGTATAACCTACAACGTATAACGTATAACGTATATCGTATAACGTACAACGTATCACGTATAACGTACATCCTATAACGCATAACGTATATCCTATAACGCATAATGTATAGTGTATAACGCATACCGTATACCGTATAACGTATAACGTCAAACGTATAACGTATAACGTATAACGTATAACGTATAAAGTATAACGCATAACGTATAACGTATACCGTATAACGTATAACGTATAACGTATAACGTATAACGTATAACGTATAACGTATAACGTATAACGTATAACGTATAACGTATAACGTATAAAGTATAACGTATAACGTATAACGTATAACGTATAACGTATAACGTACAACGTATAACGTATAACGTATATCGTATAACGTACAACGTATCACGTATAACGTACATCCTATAACGCATAACGTATATCCTATAACGCATAATGTATAGCGTATAACGCATACCGTATACCGTATAACGTATAACGTCAAACGTATAACGTATAACGTATAACGTATAACGTATAAAGTATAACGCATAACGTATAACGTATACCGTATAACGTATAACGTATAACGTATAACGTATAACGTATAACGTATAACGTATAACGTATAACGTTTAACGTATAACGTATAACGTATAACGTGTAACGTATAACGTATAACGTATAACGTATAACGTATAACGTATAACGTATAACGTATAACGTATAACGTATAACGTATAATGTATAACGTGTAACTTATAACGTATAACGTAAAACGTATAACATATAACGTATAACGTATAACGTATAACGTATAACGTATAACGTATAACGTATAACGTATTACGTATAACGTATAACGTATAACGTATATCCTATAACGCATAACGTATAACGTATAACGTATATCGTATAACGTATAACGTATAACGTAAAACGTATAACGTATAACGTATAACGTATAACGTATAACGTATAACGTATAACGTATAACGTTTAACGTATAACGTATAACGTATAACGTATAACGTATAACGTATAACGTATAACGTATAACGTATAACGTGTAACTTATAACGTAAAACGTATTACATATTACGTATAACGAGTAACGTATAACGTGTAACGTATAACGTATAACGTATAACGTATAACGTATAACGTATAACGTATAACGTATAACGTATAACGTATAACGTATAACGTATAACGTATAACGTATAACGTATAACGTATAACGTATAACGTATAACGTTTAACGTATAACGTATAACGTATAACGTATAACGTACAGCGTATAACGTCAAACGTATAACGTATAACGTATAACGTATAACGCATAACGCATAACGTATAACGTATAACGTATAACGCATAACGTATGTCGTATAACGTACAACGTATAACGTATAACGTATAACGTATAACGTATAACGTATAACGTATAACGTATAACGTATAACGTATAACGTACAGCGTATATCGTCAAACGTATAACGTATAACGTATAACGAATAACGGATAACGTATAACGTTTAACGTATGACGTATAACGCATAACGTATAACTTATAACGTAAAACGTATTACATATTACGTATAACGAGTAACGTATAACGTGTAACGTATAACGTATAACGTATAACGTATAACGTATAACGTATAACGTATAATATATAACGTATAACGTTTAACGTATAACGTATATCGTATAACGTATAACGTATAACGTATAACGTTTAACGTATAACGTATAACGTATAACGTATAACGTATAACGTATAGCGCAAAACGTTTAACGTATAACCTATAACGTCTAACGTATAACGTATAACGTATAACGTATACCCTATAACGCATAACGTATAACGTATAACGTATATCGTATAACGTATAACGTATAACGTAAAACGTATAACGTATAACGTATAACGTATAACGTATAACGTATAACGTATAACGTATAACGTATAACGTATAACGTATAACGTATAACGTATAACGTATAACGTATAACGTATAACGTATAACGTATAACGTATAACGTATAACGTATAACGTATAACGTATAACGTATAACGTATAACGTATAACGTATAACGTATAACGTATAACGTATAACGTATAACGTATAACGTATAACGTATAACGTATAACGTATAACGTATAACGTATAACGTATAACGTATAACGTATAACGTATAACGTATAACGTCAAACGTGTAACGTATAACGTATAACGTATAACGCATAACGTATAACGTATACCGTATAACGTATAACGTATAACGTATAACCTATAACGTATAACGTATAACGTTTAACGTATAACCTATAACGTCTAACGTATAACGTATAACGTATAACGTATACCGTATAACGTATAACGTATAACGTATAACGTATAACGTATAACTTATAACGTAAAACGTATTACATATTACGTATAACGAGTAACATATAACGCGTAACGTATAACGTATAACGTATACCGTATAACGTATAACGTATAACGTATAACGTATAACGTATAACGTATAACGTATAACGTATAACGTATAACGTATAACGTATAACGTATAACGTATATCCTATAACGCATAACGTATAACGTATAACGTATATCCTATAACGCATAACGTATAACGTATAACGTATAACGTATAACGTAAAACGTTTAACGTATAACCTATAACGTCTAACGTATAACGTATAACGTATAACGTATACCGTATAACGTATAACGTATAACGTATAACGTATAACGTATAACGTATAACGTATAACGTATAAAGTATAACGTATAACGTATAACGTATAACGTATAACGTATAACGTACAACGTATAACGTATAACGTATATCGTATAACGTACAACGTATCACGTATAACGTACATCCTATAACGCATAACGTATATCCTATAACGCATAATGTATAGCGTATAACGCATACCGTATACCGTATAACGTATAACGTCAAACGTATAACGTATAACGTATAACGTATAACGTATAAAGTATAACGCATAACGTATAACGTATACCGTATAACGTATAACGTATAACGTATATCGTATAACGTACAACGTATCACGTATAACGTACATCCTATAACGCATAACGTATATCCTATAACGCATAATGTATAGCGTATAACGCATACCGTATACCGTATAACGTATAACGTCAAACGTATAACGTATAACGTATAACGTATAACGTATAAAGTATAACGCATAACGTATAACGTATACCGTATAACGTATAACGTATAACGTATAACGTATAACGTATAACGTATAACGTATAACGTATAACGTATAACGTATAACGTATAACGTATAACGTATAACGTATAAAGTATAACGTATAACGTATAACGTATAACGTATAACGTATAACGTACAACGTATAACGTATAACGTATATCGTATAACGCACAACGTATCACGTATAACGTACATCCTATAACGCATAACGTATATCCTATAACGCATAATGTATAGCGTATAACGCATACCGTATACCGTATAACGTATAACGTCAAACGTATAACGTATAACGTATAACGTATAACGTATAAAGTATAACGCATAACGTATAACATATACCGTATAACGTATAACGTATAACGTATAACGTATAACGTATAACGTATAACGTATAACGTATAACGTATAACGTTTAACGTATAACGTATAACGTATAACGTATAACGTATAACGTATAACGTATAACGTATAACGTATAACGTATAACGTATAACGTATAACGTATAACGTATAACGTATAATGTATAACGTGTAACTTATAACGTATAACGTAAAACGTATAACATATAACGTATAACGTATAACGTATAACGTATAACGTATAACGTATAACGTATAACGTATTACGTATAACGTATAACGTATAACGTATATCCTATAACGCATAACGTATAACGTATAACGTATATCGTATAACGTATAACGTATAACGTAAAACGTATAACGTATAACGTATAACGTATAACGTATAACGTATAACGTATAACGTATAACGTTTAACGTATAACGTATAACGTATAACGTATAACGTATAACGTATAACGTATAACGTATAACGTGTAACTTATAACGTAAAACGTATTACATATTACGTATAACGAGTAACGTATAACGTGTAACGTATAACGTATAACGTATAACGTATAACGTATAACGTATAACGTATAACGTATAACGTATAACGTATAACGTATAACGTATAACGTATAACGTATAACGTATAACGTATAACGTATAACGTATAACGTATAACGTTTTACGTATAACGTATAACGTATAACGTATAACGTATAACGTATAACGTATAACGTATAACGTATCACGTATAACGTATAACGTATAACGTATAACGTATATCCTATAACGCATAACGTATAACGTATAACGTATAACGTATAACGTATAACGTATAACGTATAACGTATAACGTGTAACTTATAACGTAAAACGTATTACATATTACGTATAACGAGTAACGTATAACGTGTAACGTATAACGTATAACGTATAACGTATAACGTATAACGTATAACGTATAACGTATAACGTATAACGTATAACGTATAACGTATAACGTATAACGCATAACGTATAACGTATAACGTATAACGTATAATATATAACGTATAACGTATAACGTATAACGTATATCGTATAACGTATAACGTATTACGTATAACGTATAACGTACAGCGTATAACGCCAAACGTATAACGTATAACGTATAACGTATAACGTATAACGCATAACGTATAACGTATAACGTATAACGCATAACGTATAACGTGTAACGTATAACGTATAACGTATAAAGTATAACGTATAACGTATAACGTACAACGTATAACGTATAACGTATATCGTATAACGTATTACGTATAACGTATAACGTTTAACGTATAACGTATAACGTATAACGTATAACGTATAACGTATAACGTATAACGTATAACGTATAACGTTTAACGTATAACGTATAACGTATAACGTATAACGTATAACGTATAACGTATAACGTATAACGTATAACGTAAAACGTATAACGAATAACGTATAACGTATAACGTATCACGTATGACGTATCACGTATAAGGTATGACCTATAACGCATAACGTATAGCGTATAACGCATAACGTATAACGTATAACGTATAACGTATAACGTATAACGTATAACGTATAACGTATAACGTATAACGTATAACGTATAACGTATAACGTATAACGTATAACGTATTACGTATAACGTATAACGTATAAGGTATAACGTATAACGTGTAACGTATAACGTTTAACGTATAACGTATAACGTATAACGTATAACGTATAACGTATAACGTATAACGAATAACGTATAACGTATAACGTATAACGTATAACGTATAACGTATATCCTATAACGCATAACGTATAACGTATAACGTATATCGTATAACGTATAACGTATAACGTATAACGTATAACGTATAACGTATAACGTATAACGTATAACGTATAACGTATAACGTATAACGTATAACGTATAACGTATAACGTACAACGTATAACGTATAACGTATATCGTATAACGTATTACGTATAACGTATAACGTTTAACGTATAACGTATAACGTATAACGTATAACGTATAACGTATAACGTATAACGTATAACGTATAACGTATAACGTTTAACGTATAACGTATAACGTATAACGTATAACGTATAACGTATAACGTATAACGTATAACGTAAAACGTATAACGAATAACGTATAACGTATAACGTATAACGTATGACGTATCACGTATAAGGTATGACCTATAACGCATAACGTATAGCGTATAACGCATAACGTATAACGTATAACGTATAACGTATAACGTATAACGTATAACGTATAACGTATAACGTATAACGTATAACGTATAACGTATAACGTATAACGTACAACGTATAACGTATAACGTATATCGTATAACGTATTACGTATAACGTATAACGTTTAACGTATAACGTATAACGTATAACGTATAACGTATAACGTATAACGTATAACGTATAACGTATAACGTATAACGTTTAACGTATAACGTATAACGTATAACGTATAACGTATAACGTATAACGTATAACGTATAACGTATAACGTAAAACGTATAACGAATAACGTATAACGTATAACGTATAACGTATGACGTATCACGTATAAGGTATGACCTATAACGCATAACGTATAGCGTATAACGCATAACGTATAACGTATAACGTATAACGTATAACGTATAACGTATAACGTATAACGTATAACGTATAACGTATAACGTATAACGTATAACGTATAACGTATAACGTATAACGTATAACGTCAAACGTGTAACGTATAACGTATAACGTATAACGCATAACGTATAACGTATAACGTATAACGTATAACGTATAACGTATAACGTATAACGTATAACGTATAGCGTATAACGTTTAACGTATAACGTATAACGTATAACGTATAACGTACAGCGTATAACGTCAAACGTATAACGTATAACGTATAACGTATAACGTATAACGCATAACGTATAACGTATAAGGTATAACGTATAACGTGTAACGTATAACGTACAACGTATAACGTATAACGTATAACGTATAACGTATAACGTATAACGTATAACGTATAACGTATAACGTACAGCGTATAACGTCAAACGTATAACGTATAACGTATAACGAATAACGTATAACGTATAACGTTCAACGTATAACGTATAACGTATAACGTATAACTTATAACGTAAAACGTATTACATATTACGTATAACGAGTAACGTATAACGTGTAACGTATAACGTATAACGTATAACGTATAACGTATAACGTATAATATATAACGTATAACGTATAACGTATAACGTATATCGTATAACGTATAACGTATAACGTATAACGTATAACGTTTAACGTATAACGTATAACGTATAACGTATAACGTATAACTTATAACGTAAAACGTATTACATATTACGTATAACGAGTAACGTATAACGTGTAACGTATAACGTATAACGTATAACGTATAACGTATAACGTATAACGTATAACGTATAACGTATAACGTATAACGTATAACGTATAACGTATAACGTATAACGTATAACGTATAACGTATAACGTATAACGTATAACGTATAACGTATAACGTATAACGTATAACGTATAACGTATTACGTATAACGTATAACGTATAACGTATAACGTATAACGTATAACGTATAACGTATCACGTATAACGTATAACGTATAACGTATAACGTATATCCTATAACGCATAACGTATAACGTATAACGTATAACGTATAACGTATAACGTATAACGTATAACGTATAACGTATAACTTATAACGCATAACGTATAACGTATAACGCATAACGCATAACGTATAACGTATAACGTATAACGTATAATATATAACGTATAACGTATAACGTATAACGTATATCGTATAACGTATAACGTATTACGTATAACGTATAACGTACAGCGTATAACGCCAAACGTATAACGTATAACATATAACGTATAACGTATAACGCATAACGTATAACGTATAACGTATAACGCATAACGTATAACGTATAACGTATAACGTATAACGTATAACGTACAACGTATAACGTATAACGTACAACGTATAACGTATAACGTATATCGTATAACGTATTACGTATAACGTATAACGTATAACGTATAACGTATAACGTATAACGTATAACGTATAACGTTTAACGTATAACGTATAACGTATAACGTATAACGTATAACGTATAACGTATAACGTATAACGTAAAACGTATAACGAATAACGTATAGCGTATAACGTATAACGTATGACGTATCACGTATAAGGTATGACCTATAACGCATAACGTATAGCGTATAACGCATAACGTATAACGTATAACGTATAACGTATAACGTATAACGTATAACGTATAACGTATAACCTATAACGTATAACGTATAACGTATAACGTATAACGTATAACGTATAACGTATAACGTATAACGTATAAAGTATAACGTATAACGTATAACGCATAACGTATAACGTATAACGTATATCCTATAACGCATAACGTATAACGTATAACGTATATCGTATAACGTATAACGTATAACGTATAACGTATAACGTATAACGTATAACGTATAACGTATATCCTATAACGCATAACGTATAACGTATAACGTATATCGTATAACGTATAACGTATAACGTAAAACGTATAACGTATAACGTATAACGTATAACGTATAACGTATAACGTATAACGTAAAACGTATAACGAATAACGTATAACGTATAACGTATAACGTATGACGTATCACGTATAAGGTATGACCTATAACGCGTAACGTATAGCGTATAACGCATAACGTATAATGTATAACGTATAACGTATAACGTATAACGTATAACGTATAACGTATAACGTATAACGTATAACGTATAACGTATAACGTCAAACGTATAACGTATAACGTATAACGTATAACGCATAACGTATAACGTATAACGTATAACGTATAACGTATAACGTATAACGTATAACGTATAACGTATAACGTATATCCTATAACGCATAACGTATAACGTATAACGTATATCGTATAACGTATAACGTATAACGTAAAACGTATAACGTATAACGTATAACGTATAACGTATAACGTATAACGTATAACGTATAACGTATAACGTATAACGTATAACGTATAACGTATAACGTATAACGTATAACGTATAACGTATAACGTATAACGTATAACGTATATTCTATAAGGCATAACGCATAACGTATAACGTATAACGTATATCGTATAACGTATAACGTATAACGTATAAGGTATGACCTATAACGCGTAACGTATAGCGTATAACGCATAACGTATAATGTATAACGTATAACGTATAACGTATAACGTATAACGTATAACGTATAACGTATAACGTATAACGTATAACGTCAAACGTATAACGTATAACGTATAACGTATAACGCATAACGTATAACGTATAACGTATAACGTATAACGTATAACGTATAACGTATAACGTATAACGTATAACGTAAAACGTATAACGAATAACGTATAATGTATAACGTATAACGTATGACGTATCACGTATAAGGTATGACCTATAACGCGTAATGTATAGCGTATAACGCATAACGTATAATGTATAACGTATAACGTATAACGTATAACGTATAACGTATAACGTATAACGTATAACGTATAACGTATAACGTATAACGTCAAACGCATAACGTATAACGTATAACGTATAACGCATAACGTATAACGTATAACGTATAACGTATAACGTATAACGTATGACGTATCACGTATAAGGTATGACCTATAACGCATAACGTATTGCGTATAACGCATAACGTATAACGTATAACGTATAACGTATAACGTATAACGTATAACGCATAACGTATATCCTATAACGCATAATGTATAGCGTATAACGCATAACGTATACCGTATAACGTATAACGTCAAACGTATAACGTATAACGTATAAGGTATAACGTATAACGTATAACGCATAACGTATAACGTATACCGTATAACGTAAAACGTCAAACGTATAACGTATAACGTATAACGTATAACGTATAACGTATAACGTATAACGTATAACGTATAACGTATAATGTATAACGTGTAACTTATAACGTATAACGTAAAACGTATAACGTATAACGTATAACGTATAACGTATAACGTATAACGCATAACGTATACCGTATAACGTATAACGTATAACGTATAACGTATAACGTATAACGTATAACGTATAACGTATAACGTATAACGAATAACGTATAACGTATAACGTATAACGTATAACATATAATGTATAACGTATAACGTATAACGTATAACGTAAAACGTATAACGTATAATGTATAACGTATAACGTATAACGTATAACGTATAACGTATAACGTATAACGTATAACGAATAACGTATAACGTATAACGTATAACGTATGACGTATCACGTATAAGGTACGACCTATAACGCATAACGGATAGCGTATAACGCATAACGTATAACGTATAACGTATAACGTATAACGTATAACGTATAACGTATAACGTATAACGTATAACGTATAACGTATAACGTATAACGTATAACGTATAACGTATAACGTATAACGTATAACGTATAACGTATAACGTATAACGTATAACGTATAACGTATATCCTATAACGCATAACGTATAACGTATAACGTATAACGTATATCGTATAACGTATAACGTATAACGTAAAACGTTTAACGTATAACCTATAACGTCTAACGTATAACGTATAACGTATAACGTATAACATATAACGTATAACGTGTAACGTATAACGTATAACGTATAACGTATAACGTATAACGTATAACGTATAACGTATATCGTATAACGTATAACGTATAACGTATAACGTATAACGTATAACGTATAACGTATAACGTATATTCTATAAGGCATAACGCATAACGTATAACGTATAACGTATATCGTATAACGTATAACGTATAACGTATAAGGTATGACCTATAACGCGTAACGTATAGCGTATAACGCATAACGTATAATGTATAACGTATAACGTATAACGTATAACGTATAACGTATAACGTATAACGTATAACGTATAACGTATAACGTCAAACGTATAACGTATAACGTATAACGTATAACGCATAACGTATAACGTATAACGTATAACGTATAACGTATAACGTATAACGTATAACGTATAACGTATAACGTATAACGTAAAACGTATAACGAATAACGTATAACGTATAACGTATAACGTATGACGTATCACGTATAAGGTATGACCTATAACGCGTAACGTATAGCGTATAACGCATAACGTATAATGTATAACGTATAACGTATAACGTATAACGTATAACGTATAACGTATAACGTATAACGTATAACGTATAACGTATAACGTCAAACGCATAACGTATAACGTATAACGTATAACGCATAACGTATAACGTATAACGTATAACGTATAACGTATAACGTATGACGTATCACGTATAAGGTATGACCTATAACGCATAACGTATTGCGTATAACGCATAACGTATAACGTATAACGTATAACGTATAACGTATAACGTATAACGCATAACGTATATCCTATAACGCATAATGTATAGCGTATAACGCATAACGTATACCGTATAACGTATAACGTCAAACGTATAACGTATAACGTATAAGGTATAACGTATAACGTATAACGCATAACGTATAACGTATACCGTATAACGTAAAACGTCAAACGTATAACGTATAACGTATAACGTATAACGTATAACGTATAACGTATAACGTATAACGTATAACGTATAATGTATAACGTGTAACTTATAACGTATAACGTAAAACGTATAACGTATAACGTATAACGTATAACGTATAACGTATAACGCATAACGTATACCGTATAACGTATAACGTATAACGTATAACGTATAACGTATAACGTATAACGTATAACGTATAACGTATAACGAATAACGTATAACGTATAACGTATAACGTATAACGTATAATGTATAACCTATAACGTATAACGTATAACGTAAAACGTATAACGTATAATGTATAACGTATAACGTATAACGTATAACGTATAACGTATAACGTATAACGTATAACGAATAACGTATAACGTATAACGTATAACGTATGACGTATCACGTATAAGGTACGACCTATAACGCATAACGGATAGCGTATAACGCATAACGTATAACGTATAACGTATAACGTATAACGTATAACGTATAACGTATAACGTATAACGTATAACGTATAACGTATAACGTATAACGTATAACGTATAACGTATAACGTATAACGTATAACGTATAACGTATAACGTATAACGTATAACGTATATCCTATAACGCATAACGTATAACGTATAACGTATATCGTATAACGTATAACGTATAACGTAAAACGTTTAACGTATAACCTATAACGTCTAACGTATAACGTATAACGTATAACGTATAACATATAACGTATAACGTGTAACGTATAACGTATAACGTATAACGTATAACGTATAACGTATAACGTATAACGTATATCGTATAACGTATAACGTATAACGTATAACGTATAATGTATAACGTATAACGTATAACGTATAACGTAAAACGTATAAAGTATAACGTATAACGTATAACGTATAACGTATAACGCATAACGTATAACGTATAACGTATAACGTATAATATATAACGTATAACGTATAACGTATAACGTATATCGTATAACGTATATCGTATAACGTATAACGTATAACGTAAAACGTTTAACGTATAACCTATAACGTCTAACGTATAACGTATAACGTATAACGTATAACGTATAACGTATAACGTATAACGTATAACGTATAACGTATAACGTATAACGTATAACGTATAAAGTATAACGTTTAACGTATAACGTATAACGTATAACGTATAACGTATAACGTATAACGTATAACGTATAACATATAACGTATAACGTATAACGTTTAACGTATAACGTATAACGCATAACGTATAACGTATAACTTATAACGTATAACGTATAACGTATAACGTTTAACGAATAACGTATAACGTATAACGTATAACGTATGACCTATAACGTATTTCGTATAACCTATAACGTATAACGTATAACGTATAACGTATAACGTATATCCTATAACGCATAACGTATAACGTATAACGTATATCCTATAACGCATAACGTATAACGTATAACGTATATCGTATAACGTATAACGTATAACGTAAAACGTATAACGTATAACGTATGACGTATCACGTATAAGGTATGACCTATAACACATAACGTATAGCGTATAACGCATAACGTATAATGTATAACGTATAACGTATAACGTATAACGTATAACGTATAACGTATAACGTATAACGTATAACGTGTAACGTATAACGTCAAACGTATAACGTATAACGTATAACGTATAACGCATAACGTATAACGTATAACGTATAACGTATAACGTATAACGTATGACGTATCACGTATAAGGTATGACCTATAACGCATAACGTATAGCGTATAACGCATAACGTATAACGTATAACGTATAACGTATAACGTATAACGTATAACGCATAACGTATATCCTATAACGCATAATATATAGCGTATAACGCATAACGTATACCGTATAACGTATAACGTCAAACGTATAACGTATAACGTATAAGGTATAACGTATAACGTATAACGCATAACGTATAACGTATACCGTATAACGTATAACGTCAAACGTATAACGTATAACGTATAACGTATAACGTATAACGTATAACGTATAACGTATAACGTATAACGTATAATGTATAACGTGTAACTTATAACGTATAACGCAAAACGTATAACGTATGACGTATCACGTATAAGGTACGACCTATAACGCATAACGGATAGCGTATAACGCATAACGTATAACGTATAACGTATAACGTATAACGTATAACGTATAACGTATAACGCATAACGTATACCGTATAACGTATAACGTATAACGTATAACGTATAACGTATAACGTATAACGTATAACGTATAACGAATAACGTATAACGTATAACGTATAACGTATAACGTATAATGTATAACGTATAACGTATAACGTATAACGTAAAACGTATAACGTATAATGTATAAGGTATAACGTATAACGTATAACGTATAACGTATAACGTATAACGAATAACGTATAACGTATAACGTATAACGTATGACGTATCACGTATAAGGTACGACCTATAACGCATAACGGATAGCGTATAACGCATAACGTATAACGTATAACGTATAACGTATAACGTATAACGTATAACGTATAACGTATAACGTATAACGTATAATGTATAACGTGTAACTTATAACGTATAACGTATAACGTATAACGTATAACGTATAACGTATAACGTATAACGTATAACGTATAACGAATAACGTATAACGTATAACGTATAACGTATAACGTATAATGTATAAGGTATAACGTATAACGTATAACGTATAACGTATAACGTATAACGTATAACGTATAACGTATATCCTATAACGCATAACGTATAACGTATAACGTATATCGTATAACGTATAACGTATAACGTAAAACGTTTAACGTATAACCTATAACGTCTAACGTATAACGTATGACGTATCACGTATAAGGTACGACCTATAACGCATAACGGATAGCGTATAACGCATAACGTATAACGTATAACGTATAACGTATAACGTATAACGTATAACGTATAACGTATAACGCATAACGTATACCGTATAACGTATAACGTATAACGTATAACGTATAACGTATAACGTATAACGTATAACGTATAACGAATAACGTATAACGTATAACGTATAACGTATAACGTATAATGTATAACGTATAACGTATAACGTATAACGTAAAACGTATAACGTATAATGTATAAGGTATAACGTATAACGTATAACGTATAACGTATAACGTATAACGTATAACGTATAACGTATATCCTATAACGCATAACGTATAACGTATAACGTATATCGTATAACGTATAACGTATAACGTAAAACGTTTAACGTATAACCTATAACGTCTAACGTATAACGTATAACGTATAACGTATAACATATAACGTATAACGTATAACGTATAACGTATAACGTATAACGTATAACGTATAACGTATAACGTATAACGTATATCGTATAACGTATAACGTATAACGTATAACGTATAACGTATAACGTATAACGTATAACGTATAACGTATAACGTATAACGTATAACGTATAACGTACAACGTATCACGTATAAGGTATATCCTATAACGCATAACGTATATCCTATAGCGCATAATGTATAGCGTATAACGCATAACGTATACCGTATAACGTATAACGTCAAACGTATAACGTATAACGTATAACGTATAACGCATAACGTATAACGTATACCGTATAACGTATAACGTATAACGTATAACGTATAACGTATAACGTATAACGTATAACGTATAACGTATAACGTATAACGTATAACGTATAACGTATAATGTATAACGTATAACGTATAACGTATAACGTAAAACGTATAAAGTATAACGTATAACGTATAACGTATAACGTATAACGTTTAACGTATAACCTATAACGTCTAACGTATAACGTATAACGTATAACGTATAACGTATAACGTATAACGTATAACGTATAACGTATAACGTATAACGTATAACGTATAACGTATAACGTATAACGTATAACGTATAACGTATAAAGTATAACGTTTAACGTATAATGTATAACGTATAACGTATAACGTATAACGTAAAACGTATAACGTATAATGTATAACGTATAACGTATAACGTATAACGTATAACGTATAACGTATAACGAATAACGTATAACGTATAACGTATAACGTATGACGTATCACGTATAAGGTACGACCTATAACGCATAACGGATAGCGTATAACGCATAACGTATAACGTATAACGTATAACGTATAACGTATAACGTATAACGTATAACGTATAACGTATAACGTATAACGTATAACGTATAACGTATAACGTATAACGTATAACGTATAACGTATAACGTATAACGTATAACGTATAACGTATAACGTATATCCTATAACGCATAACGTATAACGTATAACGTATATCGTATAACGTATAACGTATAACGTAAAACGTTTAACGTATAACCTATAACGTCTAACGTATAACGTATAACGTATAACGTATAACATATAACGTATACCGTATAACGTATAACGTCAAACGTATAACGTCTAACGTATAACGTATAACGTATAACGTATAACATATAACGTATAACGTATAACGTATAACGTATAACGTATAACGTATAACGTATAACGTATAACGTATAACGTATAACGTATAACGTATATCGTATAACGTATAACGTATAACGTATAACGTATAACGTATAACGTATAACGTATAACGTATAACGTATAACGTATAACGTATAACGTATATCCTATAACGCATAACGTATAACGTATAACGTATAACGTATAACGTATAACGTATAAAGTATAACGTATAACGTATAACGTATAACGTATAACGTATAACGTTTAACGTATAACGTATAACGTATAACGTATAACGTATAACGTATAACGTATAACGTATAAAGTATAACGTTTAACGTATAACGTATAACGTATAACGTATAACGTATAACGTATAACGTATAACGTATAACGTATAACGTATAACGTATAACGTATAACGTATAACGTATATCCTATAACGCATAACGTATAACGTATAACGTATATCGTATAACGTATAACGTATAACGTAAAACGTTTAACGTATAACCTATAACGTCTAACGTATAACGTATAACGTATAACGTATAACATATAACGTATACCGTATAACGTATAACGTCAAACGTATAACGTCTAACGTATAACGTTTAACGTATAACGTATAACATATAACGTATAACGTATAACGTATAACGTATAACGTATAACGTATAACGTATAACGTATAACGTGTAACGTATAACGTATAACGTATATCGTATAACGTATAACGTATAACGTATAACGTATAACGTATAATGTATAACGTATAACGTATAACGTATAACGTATAACGTATAACGTATATCCTATAACGCATAACGTATAACGTATAACGTATAACGTATAACGTATAACGTATAAAGTATAACGTATAACGTATAACGTATAACGTATAACGTATAACGTTTAACGTATAACGTATAACGTATAACGTATAACGTATAACGTATAACGTATAACGTATAAAGTATAACGTTTAACGTATAACGTATAACGTATAACGTATAACGTATAACGTATAACGTATAACGTATAACGTATAACGTATAACGTATAACGTATAACGTATAACGTATAACGTATAACGTATATCCTATAACGCATAACGTATAACGTATAACGTATATCGTATAACGTATAACGTATAACGTAAAACGTATAACGTATAACGTATAACGTATAACGTATAACGTATAACGTATAACGTATGACGTATCACGTATAAGGTATGACCTATAACGCATAACGTATAGCGTATAACGCATAACGTATAATGTATAACCTATAACGTATAACGTATAACGTATAACGTATATCCTATAACGCATAACGTATAACGTATAACGTATATCCTATAACGCATAACGTATAACGTATAACGTATATCGTATAACGTATAACGTATAACGTAAAACGTATAACGTATAACGTATAACGTATAACGTATAACGTATAACGTATAACGTATAACGTATAACGTATAACGTATAACGTTTAACGTATAACGTATAACGTATAACGTATAACGTACAACGTATAACGTATAACGTATAACGTATAACGTAAAACGTATAACGAATAACGTATAACGTATAACGTATAACGTATGACGTATCACGTATAAGGTATGACCTATAACGCATAACGTATAGCGTATAACGCATAACGTATAATGTATAACGTATAACGTATAACGTATAACGTATAACGTATAACGTATAACGTATAACGTATAACGTATAACGTCAAACGTATAACGTATAACGTATAACGTATAACGCATAACGTATAACGTATAACGTATAACGTATAACGTATAACGTATGACGTATCACGTATAAGGTATGACCTATAACGCATAACGTATAGCGTATAACGCATAACGTATAACGTATAACGTATAACGTATAACGTATAACGCATAACGTATACCGTATAACGTATAACGTATAACGTATAACGTATAACGTATAACGTATAACGTATAACGTATAACGTATATCCTATAACGCATAACGTATAACGTATAACGTATATCGTATAACGTATAACGTATAACGTAAAACGTATAACGTATAACGTATAACGTATAACGTATAACGTATAACGTATAACGTATGACGTATCACGTATAAGGTATGACCTATAACGCATAACGTATAGCGTATAACGCATAACGTATAATGTATAACCTATAACGTATAACGTATAACGTATAACGTATATCCTATAACGCATAACGTATAACGTATAACGTATATCCTATAACGCATAACGTATAACGTATAACGTATATCGTATAACGAATAACGTATAACGTAAAACGTATAACGTATAACGTATAACGTATAACGTATAACGTATAACGTATAACGTATAACGTATAACGTATAACGTATAACGTTTAACGTATAACGTATAACGTATAACGTATAACGTACAACGTATAACGTATAACGTATAACGTATAACGTAAAACGTATAACGAATAACGTATAACGTATAACGTATAACGTATGACGTATCACGTATAAGGTATGACCTATAACGCATAACGTATAGCGTATAACGCATAACGTATAATGTATAACGTATAACGTATAACGTATAACGTATAACGTATAACGTATAACGTATAACGTATAACGTATAACGTCAAACGTATAACGTATAACGTATAACGTATAACGCATAACGTATAACGTATAACGTATAACGTATAACGTATAACGTATGACGTATCACGTATAAGGTATGACCTATAACGCATAACGTATAGCGTATAACGCATAACGTATAACGTATAACGTATAACGTATAACGTATAACGCATAACGTATACCGTATAACGTATAACGTATAACGTATAACGTATAACGTATAACGTATAACGTATAACGTATAACGTATAACGTATAACGTATAACGTATAACGTATAACGTATAACGTATAACGTATAATGTATAACGTATAACGTATAACGTATAACGTAAAACGTATAAAGTATAACGTATAACGTATAACGTATAACGTATAACGCATAACGTATAACGTATAACGTATAACGTATAATATATAACGTATAACGTATAACGTATAACGTATATCGTATAACGTATAACGTATAACGTATAACGTATAACGTATACCGTATAACGTATAACGTATAACGTATAACGTATAACGTATAACGTATAACGTATAACGTATAACGAATAACGTATAACGTATAACGTATAACGTATAACGTATAATGTATAACGTATAACGTATAACGTATAACGTAAAACGTATAACGTATAATGTATAAGGTATAACGTATAACGTATAACGTATAACGTATAACGTATAACGAATAACGTATAACGTATAACGTATAACGTATGACGTATCACGTATAAGGTACGACCTATAACGCATAACGGATAGCGTATAACGCATAACGTATAACGTATAACGGATAACGTATAACGTATAACGTATAACGTATAACGTATAACGTATAACGTATAACGTATAACGTATAACGTATAACGTATAACGTATAACGTATAACGAATATCCTATAACGCATAACGTATAACGTATAACGTATATCGTATAACGTATAACGTATAACGTAAAACGTTTAACGTATAACCTATAACGTCTAACGTATAACGTATAATATATAACGTATAACATATAACGTATAACGTATAACGTATAACGTATAACGTATAACGTTTAACGTATAACGTATAACGTATATCGTATATCGTATAACGTATAACGTATAACGTATAACGTATAACGTATAACGTATAACGTATAACGTATAACGTATAACGTATAACGTATAACGTATAACGTATAACGTATAACGTACAACGTATCACGTATAACGTATATCCTATAACGCATAACGTATATCCTATAGCGCATAATGTATAGCGTATAACGCATAACGTATACCGTATAACGTATAACGTCAAACGTATAACGTATAACGTAAAACGTATAACGCATAACGTATAACGTATACCGTATAACGTATAACGTATAACGTATAACGTATAACGTATAACGTATAACGTATAACGTATAACGTATAACGTATAACGTATAACGTATAACGTATAATGTATAACGTATAACGTATAACGTATAACGTAAAACGTATAAAGTATAACGTATAACGTATAACGTATAACGTATAACGTTTAACGTATAACCTATAACGTCTAACGTATAACGTATAACGTATAACGTATAACGTATAACGTATAACGTATAACGTATAACGTATAACGTATAACGTATAACGTATAACGTATAACGTATAACGTATAACGTATAAAGTATAACGTTTAACGTATAATGTATAACGTATAACGTATAACGTATAACGTAAAACGTATAACGTATAATGTATAACGTATAACGTATAACGTATAACGTATAACGTATAACGTATAACGAATAACGTATAACGTATAACGTATAACGTATGACGTATCACGTATAAGGTACGACCTATAACGCATAACGGATAGCGTATAACGCATAACGTATAACGTATAACGTATAACGTATAACGTATAACGTATAACGTATAACGTATAACGTATAACGTATAACGTATAACGTATAACGTATAACGTATAACGTATAACGTATAACGTATAACGTATAACGTATAACGTATAACGTATATCCTATAACGCATAACGTATAACGTATAACGTATATCGTATAACGTATAACGTATAACGTAAAACGTTTAACGTATAACCTATAACGTCTAACGTATAACGTATAACGTATAACGTATAACATATAACGTATAACGTATAACGTATAACGTATAACGTATAACGTATAACGTATAACGTATAACGTATAACGTATAACGTATATCGTATAACGTATAACGTATAACGTATAACGTATAACGTATAACGTATAACGTATAACGTATAACGTATAACGTATAACGTATAACGTATAACGTATAACGTATAACGTATAACGTATAACGTATAACGTACAACGTATCACGTATAACGTATATCCTATAACGCATAACGTATATCCTATAGCGCATAATGTATAGCGTATAACGCATAACGTATACCGTATAACGTATAACGTCAAACGTATAACGTATAACGTATAACGTATAACGCATAACGTATAACGTATACCGTATAACGTATAACGTATAACGTATAACGTATAACGTATAACGTATAACGTATAACGTATAACGTATAACGTATAACGTATAACGTATAACGTATAACGTATAATGTATAACGTATAACGTATAACGTATAACGTAAAACGTATAAACTATAACGTATAACGTATAACGTATAACGTATAACGTATAACGCATAACGTATAACGTATATCGTATAACGTATAATATATAACGTATAACGTATAACGTATAACGTATATCGTATAACGTATATCGTATAACGTATAACGTATAACGTAAAACGTTTAACGTATAACCTATAACGTCTAACGTATAACGTATAACGTATAACGTATAACGTATAACGTATAACGTATACGTATAACGTATAACGTATAACGTATAACGTATAACGTATAACGTATAACGTATAACGTATAAACGTATAACGTTTAACGTATAACGTATAACGTATAACGTATAACGTATAACGTATAACGTATAACGTATAACGTATAACGTATAACGTATAACGTATAACGTATAACGTATAACGTATAACGTATAACGTATAACGTATAACGTATAACGTATAACGTATAACGTATAACGTATAACGTATAACGTATAACGTATAACGTATAACGTATAACGTATAACGTATAACGTATAACGTATAACGTATAACGTATAACGTATAACGTATAACGTATAACGTATAACGTATAACGTATAACGTATAACGTATAACGTACAACGTATAACGTATAACGTATAACGTATAACGTATAACGTATAACGTATAATGTATAACGTATAACGTATAACGTATAACGTAAAACGTATAAAGTATAACGTATAACGTATAACGTATAACGTATAACGCATAACGTATAACGTATAACGTATAACGTATAATATATAACGTATAACGTATAACGTATAACGTATATCGTATAACGTATATCGTATAACGTATAACGTATAACGTAAAACGTTTAACGTATAACCTATAACGTCTAACGTATAACGTATAACGTATAACGTATAACGTATAACGTATAACGTATAACGTATAACGTATAACGTATAACGTATAACGTATAACGTAAAACGTATAACGTATAACGTATTACGTATAACGTATAACGTTTAACGTATAACGTATAACGTATAACGTATAACGTATAACGTATAACGTATAACGTATAACCTATAACGTTTAACGTATAACGTATAACGTATAACGTATAACGTATAACGTATAACGTATAACTTATAACGTATAACGTATAACGTATAACGTATAACGAATAACGTATAACGTATAACGTATAACGTATGACCTATAACGTATAACGTATAACCTATAACGTATAACGTATAACGTATAACGTATATCCTATAACGCATAACGTATAACGTATAACGTATATCCTATAACGCATAACGTATAACGTATAACGTATATCGTATAACGTATAACGTATAACGTAAAACGTATAACGTATAACGTATAACGTACAACGTATAACGTATAACGTATAACGTATAACGTATAACGTTTAACGTATAACGTATAACGTATAACGTATAACGTATAACGTATAACGTATAACGTATAACGTATAACGTAAAACGTATAACGAATAACGTATAACGTATAACGTAT